>NC_056742.1:399433977-399678977 GCF_019279795.1 Protopterus annectens | reverse complement strand
CTCTAAGTAGGTGATATGAGACAGAGAATAGTTTTTTTGAGTCTGTCCATACAGGACAAGTATTTAAGGCCTAGGATCCTCTTTGTGAGGTACTTTTGTGACCTCTCCAGTTGTTACAGGTATCTAGTGAGGTGCATGCCAAATGGGGCATTGTACTCAATGATTGGCCTAATGAGGGAAGAGTAGAAGGGGACAATGACCTCTTTCTTCCTGGATGCAAAACCCTTGGTAATGAGATGTGCCACATAGAAAGATTTTCTGACCACAATGGCAATGTGGTAGTCAAAAGAGAGGTTGCTGTCAACCTGTGTTCCCAGCTCTCTTATAACACTTTTTGTATTCAGTGGACTACCATTGATGTGGTAATTCATGGGAACCAGGTTTTTCCCAAAGGGGATGACAATACACTTTTTGGCATTTAGCTTAAGGCCATGGTTCTGGCATCAGTTGTTGGTCTCAGTAAGGCCTTTCTGTAGGATGTCAACATCACTTGGAGAGTTAATAATAGCTCCCAACTTGCAATCGTCTGCAAACTTTCTCATCCAGTGACCCTTTGTGTTGGCCTGGACTTCAGAGAAGTAGATACCAAACAGGAGAGGTCCCAGGACCGAACCCTATGGGACTCCACTCGTGACTGGTCGGTAGTCTGACTTGGAGTCAGCTGCTTTCACATCTGTGAGCCAGTTTGCAACCCACCTAGTGATATAGGGTTTGATGCCTAGCTTAGTGATCTTTTCTATAATTCCTGAGTGGGGAATGATATCAAAGGCCTTGGCCAGATCAAGGTAGACTGTATGAACCACATTGCCTTCATCAACAGCTCTGGTGACTGACTCTAAGAAGTCGACCAAGTTGAGCATGTATAATCTACCCTTCACAAAACGAAACTGTGTGGGATTCAGAGTTTGGAGATTCCCTATATCCTTCTTTATTAGGTCCATGATGATGCGTTCCATAGCTTTTGCATATCAGATTCGTCAGGCTAACGGGGCAATAGTTCCCAGGGTCTGTAGTCGCTCCTCCTTTCTGGAGAGGGATGACTGTAGCAGTGTGCCATTTGGTAGGGACAAAGCCTGAGGTGAGGCTGTGATTGAACAGGGGCACACAGGTAAGGTGGCAGTTTACTCTGTAGTTCATGTAGAGCACAGCCAAGGATATTGTTAGGTCCCATAGAAGTTGTATTCTTGGCATTGGGCAGTGCTGTTTTAACCTGTGCAGCAGAAACACTGGGTGCCTGGCAATCTAGTGGTATTGTGATTGGTCCTCTGGGGGGGGGAGAGAGGAATAAAGTTGGCACTGAATTTGTCGGCCAGTATATTGGCAATATCTGTTGGCTTGGTATAGAAGGTACCATTGTGCAGTAGCTCAGAGCAAATGTGGGTATTGCCGAGGAGATTCCTTACTTAACTATAAAAGGCTTTGTGATTGTCTTTACTATCTGCTACAATTCTGTTTTCATAGCTAGCTTTGGAGTATTTGATGAGGGATCTCAACTTTTTGTTGAGGCTGATAAGAGAGTTTTTCCAGCCTTGGGACTTCACCTTATTTTGCCTCAGTTTCCTCCTTGTGTTGTAGAGTTTGTTTATGGCAGAGGACCACTAGATTGGCAGCCTTTTTTTGGAGGAGAGCATCTTGGCTTTATTGGGTATGGTGAGATCCATGCATTTGTGTACATGTTCGTACAGTGCATTGGTGTATGATTCGGCAGTCATGCAACTATTCTCCATTTGCATGGGTGGCATAATGTTAGCCACCTCTGTTTTTAGGAGCTCAAAGTTAGCTTTGGAGAAGTTTTTCAAGTTTGTGAGAAAATTTAAAGAAATAATGACTACACTGTCCTCAGACATCACAAGATATAGCAACCTCAAAGGTTTGAGAGGAATGTTAAAGAAATATAGAAACTATCCCCAGCCCTCCAAACAACTACAGAAACTTTCTGTGCAAACCTATGAACAGGGCTTGTGTTAGACTAGGTAGGGTTCATGGCAAATGTGATTACTAAGCTTATGTCAAAGTCCACTTATGTGTGTGGAGGCCACCAGCCCCCAGGAGTTTGGAATGTTAGGGTATTCTGTGATGCATTGATCCCTTATTTTTGTGAGATGACTGATAAACTGAGCAACTGCGGTGGTGGTGCTGCGGTAGCGTTGTCACCTCACAGTAAGACGTTGTCCTGTTCGATTCTCAGGTAGAGCGTCTTCTGTGTGGAGACATGCGTGAATGGGCGTACCTTTGTTGAAGGTTGTGCGTCAGGGCCGGCAACTCGGCACGTAAAAATCTACTGCCAATCATTAGCGGACCGGAGTTCCGCTGTGGTGACCCCTAACCAGGAAAAGCCGAAAGACACAACAACAACAACTGATAAACTGAGCAAGTGACAACAGGGTTAGTTACTTTCATCCATACAACCCACCCTGTCCACCAAACAGTTGCACCACTTCTACGTACAATTCTGATTGCGATAAAAAGAGGATGGCTGTGTAATGTATTTCACTGTTTCTAGCAAACAGTTCCCAGGCATTAAAATATTGTACATTGCTTCACATAATCACATTAGTCCACATAGTCACATTAGTCCTGCAAAGCCAAAATAATAAGCAAATATCATCAGAGATATTCATTTTCCTCCACAAGAGATAGCCACAGCAATTATACCTACTCAGTCTGTGAATATCAGGTGTCTAGTTAATTAGTCCATCTTACTTCTTACAAATGCACACTAATCCTACTAAGCCAGATAGTCACTGCTTAAAATGAGCAAATAACAAGAGAGTCAGTTACCTTCATCCATCCAACTCCAACCCCACACAGCAGTTATAGTCACATCTAACACATCTAAATAACTAGGTAATATTATTTCACCTCCACAGTGCACACAATAAACTCCAGACTTGCTCCACACCAATCACAAACCAGATTAATATTGTCAGAAATATCTGGTTGATCATCATTGCCAGCATCATTATAAAAGTAAAACTGATACTTATCTCATTGCACCATTCCTGCCAGCTCATACTTGTCTCATTGCACCATTCCTGTCAGCTCATACTTATCTCATTGCACCATTCCTGCCAGCTCATACTTGTCTCATTGCATCATTCCTGCCAGCTCATACTTGTCTCATTGCACCATTCCTGTCAGCTCATACTTATCTCATTGCACCATTCCTGCCAGCTCATACTTAGCTCATTGCACCATTCCTGCCAGATCATTCTTAGCTCATTGCACCATTCCTGTCATCTCAATTGAAACAACAAAAGACAAATCCAGAAATATTGCCTGAAATAAGACTACTGCCAATAGTATTATAAAATAGCAAAACACAATTCATTACACCAATCCACTCATGTCAACTGTCCACACAAATCAGAAAGTCTAAAATATTGCCCCAAATATCTGTTTGATCAGTACCAGCATTATTGCAAAAATAGTAATAACACTTTTCTGATGACCATTCCCTTCACATCTGTCCAGAATTCTGCAGAGAGTGCCTGCTTTTATCACTAGTGCTTCTCTTGTACAACTAAAGGAAAAAAACTCCTTCAGCTGATTTTGCACTTACATTTCATAAGTTCAACGGTTCATTGGTCTATACTAGGCTAACAGCCAGTAGGGCCTTTAGAAGCCTATCTGTGCAGCCCGAATGTGTCCAACAAGTTATATGTTTTAAATGTTTATATGGGGGTGATTGTTGGTTATGACATGATTTACTGACTGCCTATGTCTATCAGAGGTGGGGGCACCAGACGATGGGTGGATTTTTGATTTCCATCCAATGGTCCAAAAGTATGCTTAAATAAGGTTAGAGAGGGACTTTGCTTCACATGGATAGGGAGCCTGTTCCAGAGAAAGGGAATTTTCTGAGATGCATATCTGTCTACCCAACATGTCTTATTTACATTGCAAGCAACATTTAGGTCTTTGGATCTACTAGTTCTGTTTTGTGGATGTGCAAAAGGTTCATCAGAGTAGGGTCCAGGGATACCTTGTATGGCAGGCATAGATCACCTATCAGTAGTATGAGTATAAAGATAGGGCTTTGAGGTGATCTGCATAGATATCATGTTTATGACCTGTATTTTTTTCATAAGGAACCTTTGCAGACATTCCACTTGCTGCATGTGTCTATTCAGCTACATACTGAAGGGGGCATTATACTCAATGATGGGTCCAATGAAGGCTGAGAATAGTGGTGCAATGACTTCCCTGAACCTAGCTAACATAAGTTGAGCAAAATAGAAAGATTTCCTTACTAGCTTGGATACATGTTGGTCGAAGGCCAGGTTACTGTCTACATGTGTTCTCAGATCCCTGATTAGTGGGTCATCTCTTAGGGGTGTTTTATTGCTGTTGTGAGGTCTGTATTCCTGTGACCTTGCAACCTTTTAGGGAAATGTAACATGAACTGAATGCCCAGTCAGCTGGGAAACCACTATGACATGGGTGCATTTTTTTTCTGCAGGTCACTTTATTTATTCCCTTCATTTTTAGAGTAGAGTAACATTTCTCTAAAAGATAAATCAATAAATGAGGAAAGAGCTTCCCTACAAGCATGTCATCCTAAGCAGTTGCCTAATTCACCTATGTGTAAGGCTACCCCTGAGCATAATCACCATTCTGCAAGGTATACTTTAGCATGATAAAAGGTACATCACCATGTTGCAGGAAGATGTGTTGCTATGATCAATTTAGGAATAGGATTTTTCATACAGTAATGCTGCCTGAAGACAAGCTAGTTGGTAATGGACCTCATGACTGCAAGATGCACACAGAGGGCCATAGAAACATTAAAACAGATACTGAAGAGGGGCCTATGTGGGATAATATAACACAAGGGCATGACAAGTGACTGTCCTGCTATACCACATTTCTTTATTTTTTCTATATAGACATCAAATTGGTTGCATTCCAAATGAGGCCTCATCAGTAAACTACTGAGTGGCAGAATTAATTCATCACCCTTGTTGCCTACAGCAGTGAAGATGCAATCTAACACAGTGTTGCAGGGCTGGATCCAGCATTAGGTGACCAAGGCAGCTGCCTAGGGACCGGTGCTGGCTGGGGGTCTGGTTACAACATTAGTTTAATTTAAATGAAAAAGAAAAACAATCCTACTTTACCTTCTAAAAAGGCTGTTTTCAGCTTTATGAATGCATCTACCTCATGTTGCTTTAAAATTTCTTGCTTGCATCCAGACAATGAAACAGGGCAGATTGATTTATAACTGGCATGAGATTGGTTGGGCATATTAACATATTTGAATGGAATGCAGCAGCATTACGGCTGTATTTTCTTTGCTTTGCAGGTACAAAATATGAGCAGAACCAGACCTAGCACTAGGTGACCTAAGCAGCTGCCTAGGGCCTGTGTTGGCTGGGGGGGGGGGTGCTCCAGCTTCATTACAAAAAAAAATTGGTAAGCAAAACAATAACCTGTGAGATACTTCTGTGAATGTCATGACTTCCATAAGCCTCATAAACCTCCTCGTTAGTCATCTAAATCCACATGGGAGAATACAGAGCAACAGGATCATGGATATGCATTAAGGACCCTGTCAAAGAACTTCCTTACCTCATGATTTCTATAAGCCCCAGAAACCTCCTCATTAGTCATCTAAAGCCACACAAATAGATATAGAACAAACAGATCATGGATATACAGCACAGATATATTCTGGTGAGGGCACAGCTCTTTCATTTAGAGCAGACAGAGAAGTGTGTGTGAAATGTCTCATTTAGTGGCAATGTCTAGTTAAGTGACTTTACTCAGAGTCAAACCTTGAACCTTAATAAGTAAGGGCAGACAAATGCCTTAAACCTCTACATAAACTGCCAGGTCTCCTTTAATTTTATTTATTTTGTTGTTAATCATTGAGGATTACAGTCCATCAATGTCATGCACAGAGATTCAAAGCTGTGTTGTTCAGTGTCAGTGGTGCAGCAGGTAGCACACTTGCTTTTGATGCTGAAAGTTGTGGATTCTCTTCCCACAACAGGTAGACTGATTGCTGACACTACTGTGTAGCATAAGGGGGATGGGGTGCTGCACTCATGAGTGTGTCCTCCTTTGCATGAGATGCCTAGTAATTATGAACCTGTTGTCAATTTGCAAGTGATTCCATATTGCAGTATTAACTAGCATATCTTTTTTTTTTTTTTTAATGTAACATAGACAATGTATTCTTCAAGGGCAGCAGGTACTGACTTTGTAGATGAAACAGTGAACTGCAATGATGTTTGCCAGCAGCAACCTCTTCGTTTGTTACAGTTCTATTTAATGTGGAATTATTCAGATTAGTTTTACTTCTGCAGAGATTTTGCATTTTGACTGATAGTGGACTGTAGTGGCAGAGAGGCCTTTTATGGTTGAAATGTTCTGAAATGTGTAATTTTGCCATCATTGATTCATACATTTTGTTTTATTGCTTGCAGAAAACTGTTCAAAACTACAAATTTAAAACATACTCTAACTATAAGGGACAGCAGCATTAGAGTCACACTGTGTGTAGCTTTTAGTTACACAGTATGGTTACAGAATTGTGTGTCAAATACACAATTAGAAAAGACAGTTTAGTTAATTAAGTGGATTGCTCAGTCTCAAACCCTGTACCTTCATGCATTAATCCTCTACACCAACTACCAGGCTGTTTGATAAATCATCAAGGAACACAGTCAATAAATATCAGTCATTAGAGTTCACAGTTTTGTGTTTCACAACATACATGCTGATGCAAAACTCTTTTGATAACTTAAGTGATTTAGAATAGTTTGTTTTTATTTGTCTCCACTTTTGCAGAACATATTTGATTTTGTCTCATATTTATGCCCTGTCTTTGAGCAAGTCACTTAATCAGGCAGCCCTTTGGGGCAACTTTAAATTTGGACTGTGTTCCTCAGTGATCCCCTAGACTACAAGCGTAGTAACTAATACTTATTAACCTGAGTATTTAAGGTGTAAAGGAAAGAAACTAATTGCAGTAAACAGGATAATCATTACAAGAGCCATGTTCTTTGGATGTGATCACTAGTTTCCTTAATGTTGACAGTGTCTTCATTATTTAGCTGTGAATAAATTGGATGGCATGAAGTCTGACTTTAATATTAATATTTTAACTTTGAATAAATTTTAATTTAGCTTATTTTTGGAGGCACACAAGTGTGAAAAGCACTGTGTTTCAACTACAAGTTTGCCTAGCGTTAGTGCAGATCAGTAAAGTTATGAGTTGTTAAAGGGCTGCTCCTGTAGTACATGGTTTGATTCCCTCAGCCTTCATTTGTGTTCCATGACTCTGCCAAGTTACTTCACCAGACATAACTTTTGAGAAGCTCCTAAAAAGGGACTCATCTAGTGGGTTGTCCCAGGCTGTTAGCAAACATGTTATACATTTTGCCTTTTGAATTCCTGCACCCTTCACATACATGTTAATTTGTACTTCACTATATGCTATTTGACTATGAATCCCAGCACATCTCTTATAGTTTACTGAGTTGCTAGATGAATTTTCAATACATGTGAGTTTCAAGGTAAGACAAGTTTATTGTTTCTCATGCTAAGTATGTTTTCAGTATATGAGTGTTTTGTTTAGAAATTGGATTTCAGTGTTTTTCTCTTTAAAAATTGAAATAAAAGTTTTTTAAATTAAATTAAAATATCTATGATAATTGTAAAAGTAAAAAATAAAATAGTATGTACACTGACATTTTGAACAGTATTTATAGTAATTGTGGAGAGGCAGCCAAATAATGATTTATTTATGGCTGGCAGGGCAGGATTCGTTACCCTACATAAGGCCTCATTTGTGCATGATCTGGCTCTGTTAACTCTACAGAATATGTGCTGCAACAATACAGCATTATTAGCCATTCAAGCAGGTTAGGCCTGTACTGAGTGATGTCAGAAGGGATAGCAATTTTGATGATAGAGAACACATAGGGAGGTCAAAATGAGATATAGGTATCCTGCAAGCACACAAGACCACCCTCCCCACAAAAACAGTATTCTATATGCAATATTTCTGATTTTCATATGAGTTGTGGGTTGTTGAACACAATCTACTGCAACATTTATATTTTCTGTAATTGTTTTGGTTTATTCATTGCACTAAAGAATGAATTAGTTCATTAATAGTCCTGGATTGTGTAATATAGTCTAACAATGTTGCATTTTAATAATATATTTTTGCAATACTTTCCCTGCAGTTTCCTGCAACTGTAAAGGGGTTGACATTTGTCAGGTTATATAGTCTGCATTATTTGGAAAGTTGATCAGAACAGTATAGTCTTCAGCATCTATTATGTAGTCATTTTTGCATATCACCTTGATGCATTCCTCTCTACAAGATCGCACCACAAAGGTTTTTTGCATTAAAACCTATTACTTTGGCAGTTAGTGCAGAAGACTCAAGCTCCAACTTAATGGAAAGCATGAGGGGTTTGAATCATTCCATCTTCATTTGCTATGCATCATTCAGCAAGTCACTTAACTAGACAGTACTTTGGAGCAATTGGGGAAGTTAGGTTAGGTCCTTAATGGTCTTCTGGACTGCATGCCTAGTAACTATGAACCTGTTGTTATTGTTTGCCAACCATCCCCAGTTGCATAATTGATCTAGTTCAAGAAATGTTATGACAATATCACCAGCACACTATTTTTAATGCAACATAGGTAATTTATTCTTCAAGGGGAGCAGGCATTGCATTTTTAAGCAAAGCACTGAAATGTAAAGTTGTTTTCTAGCAGCGACTTCAAATTCTTAATGCAGAATTATTCAGATGACTTTTACTTCTGCAAAGATTGTGCATATTGACTTAGCATATGTTATCAGGTGGTTAATATTTCTTATGCTCTTATAAATACTCATCTGCTTAAACTGTGGTATGCCTGTCTGGATCTTATTTTATAATGCTAGTGATCTTTATAAAGTTTAATGTTGTTTATACAAAGCTACCAATAAAGTATATGTAATTTATTTCTTCATAACAAGAAGGGGTGGAGACTGTCAACAAAGAGGCTATAACATCTGATGGTGTTTGGGTCTTTTTGTGGATGAAAGTATTTTAAGCTCTTACCTGATCATTTTTAAACAGCCTTCAATCTGGGTTTGCAGGAATTGTGTACATGTGTGTATGAATTAAGTAAGAATAGTTTGGCTACCATGTGTTTGTGTGAAACTAATTTGAAATATATGACTTTGGGCATTATTATTATTAATGTTTGACACAGACATTTAAAAAGGATGGGGAATGTCTGTGGATAAAATGGATGTGAGTCAGCAGAGCTGATAAAGTTAAAACATCTTTAGTCTGTGTTTGCAGGACTAATGCACATTTAGATAAAGCAAATTGGAATACTTTATCATGGCCATCTTTTTATCACAATCAGACATGGGATGCAAACTCAGTCGAGTTTGCAGCTGTAATTGTTGAGTGCAGATATTTATTTGTGGATTATAATGACAGCAGTTTGACTGGCCTTCTATGGTTGAAATGTTCCGAAATAAGTAACTCTGTCATTATTAGTTCATTCATTTTGTTTCACTGCTTACTGGAAAAAATGTTCAAAACTACAAATATAAAATGTATCGTAGCAAATGTTGCTGTATTAAACAAGAAATAAATGTAAAACAGGAAGGTGAATCAAGAAAAACATACATTTATGCATGGTCCTAGAAATGTATACAGGGAGCCTGTGGTTTGAAAACAACCTGGGACCAAGGCACACTTAATCTGGCACTGTCCAGGAGTATTTTCAATGAATGTGAGTTTCAATGCATTTCCAATGACTGTGATCTTAAAGGGAAGAGAATTTTATTGTTGATCATTCTAAGTCTGTTTGCAATGTGTTTTGTTTAGTTTAGCAAATGACCATCAATGTTCATGCTATAAAATGTGAAAGCAGTGCAAGTGGTGCAACAAATAACATGCCCACTTTTGGTGTAGACAGCTGTAGATTCTATTCCCACACCAGGTAGATGACTTGCTGCTGACATTGCAGTGCAGCATAAAGGGGGTGCTACACTCTTAAATGTTTTGTCCTTCTGATCAGGTGTTAAACCAAGGCACCATCTGCCTGTGTTGGTGGTTGCTCAAATAGATGTAAAAGATTCCACGGCACCTATCAAAGAGCAGGGATTCTTTATTTATATACAAAAATAACTTTTATTTACAAAATATTTACATATTTACACATATTTAAAAGTGTGCTCTCTCTCTCTCTCTCTCTATATAGATATATATATATATATATATATATATATATATATATATATATATATATTTTATATATATATATATATATATATATATGGTTCACTTTATAATCCCAAAATCCTGAAATATCAAATTTCAGAATCTCGATATCATAAAGCTGAAATCTTAAAATCCTGAAACCCCAGAAGCATGAATTTCAAAATTGCATCTCCTACACTAACCATACACCACACACATACACACATCTTCCCCCCACACACAAACACACAAACCTACACTGCATACACCCCATGTGGGGGGAGCTGCACCCCCACATCTCCCTACTTAAATATACTAACACCAAGGTCGCACTACACAGACAAACACAGGAAAACACCACCATACAAGCTACATTCCCCTTGCACACACACATCACAGTAACAAAGCACACTGACACACACTAAAGCTCCTAACCAAAACCCTTAAACATAAATACTTACCTGAACTTCCAGCTATCCATTCACACAGCACAACACCAGAAGCACAAATTCAACATCTCCGGACTTCAGGATTTTGAAATTCATGCTTCTGGGGTTTCGGAGTTTTGAGCTTTTGGCTTTATAATCTTGGGATTCTGAAATTCAATACTTCAGAATTTCGGGATTATAAAGTGTTTATATATATATATATATATATATATATATATATATATATATATATATATATATATATATATATATATACATATATATATATATACCTATCTATATATATATATATATATATATATATATATATATATATATATATATATAATATATGTGTGTGTATGCGTGTGTGTGTGCACGTGTGTGTGTTTGTGTGTATGTGTGTGTGTGTGTGTGTGTGTGTGTGTGTGTGTGTGTGTGTGTGTGTGTGTGTGTGTGTGTGTGTGTCTGTGTGTGTGTGTGTGTGTGTGTATATATATATATATATATATATATATATATATATATGTATGTATATACACACAAATCTGTTTACACACTCATACTAAATTTTCATCCCTGTTAGACCATCACTTCTTTTTCCATAACCATCATCTGATTTTACTTAATATTGTTGCTAAAATTGATTTACCATTACATATAATGCTATTTATTCTTTCATTCCATATAATCCCTATAACATAAAATAACTTTGTCTCTATTCTTTTAACATATTTGTTACTTCTATTCTTATAATACACGTTTAGTCATATCTATATTTATTTTATCCATTTCTTTTATAAATTCAAAAAGGTATTTACATAGTTTTCCCAATATCTTTTTAATTTTTTTACATTTCAAAACCACGTGTTCCGTAGTTTCTTCTTCTTGACAATATAAACATATTCTATCACTTTTCTTCTTATATGGCAAATTTCCTTTTATTAAAAATTATGTTACCAGTCTCCACAAAAAATCTTGACATTCTACTTTCTGATTACACTATTTGCTTCTAATTTTTATAGCTCTAATTTTTAATCTGTTAGATTTTCCCATGGTTGTACATAGTATTGTTTTATCATTACATTCTTATACCATACTTTTCTATATTTTTCTGTATCATCAATTTATATTTTCCACCAAAATATTTTTCCTTGGTAATATTTTATTTTCTCATTTATACACTTTTTTTTCTCTTTTATTCATTTTACTATACCCCAAATTTGTCATACTTATATTTATAAAATTTTACCGCTAATCTCTTATCATGTTTATTTATCCACTTGAACACTTTGTACAAATTTAATGAAGCAGTATAAACCACTGGGTTAATTAACCCTGAACTTCCTTGTTCTTTATTTAAATACTGGTTTTAATCTAGAACCCTAAATAAATGAAAAAAAGTATCTGCAATAATTCCCTTGCAAATACTGTTAGCAACATAAATACACTTGCCAATTATGCAATTTTTCCCATCAGTATGAATTTATCAAAGAAGCTTTTTTCTAAATGATAATTTATATGTTCTCCAGAAAAGACGGATTTGTTTTATTTCTTCTTGCCTCTTATGATTAAAGTCTCCTGTTATTATAATATTCATATTTATTACTACGCAGTCTAAAATCTGATGAAATAAGCTTTCCCTTTCTTTACAGTTAGTATAAGCATATAACATTATAATTCTGTATACTTGTTCTTTCTTTTTTAAACCTACATTAGTTAATCTTCCTATTTTGCTAAAGTTACATCTAATATTTTTACTGTATTTCTACAGAATATGGCTATTCCAGAACATTGCGCATTTCCCAAATTCCAGATTATCTTTCCTTCCCATAATTTGTTTGTAATCTTTCTTTATTTGTTAAAAATCTTGTGCCTTCTAATATAATGACATCTTCACCACATGTATTACACCACTCCAAAATTCCTGTTCTTCTTACTATATACTTAATACTATTCACATTTACAAAAAACATTCTAAAATTTTCATTTTCCATTTCCTTAAATTTATGGTTTCATAAGTCCATAGCTAATTACCATGGTAGCTTTTTTTAATAGGCCATGCTAACCCTAGTCAATTTCCTTTGCCAAGAAAAGACTCAAACACTGATCTTATATCTGTAAGTCAAACACCTTAACCATTATATTATACAAAGCCTCAATCATTGGATATATGCATTATTTTTCATCCATTTCCTTTCTTTTTTCTTTTGTACTTATCATTTTAAATTTTCTTTTTCATTTACTCTTTTACCAATAGAATTCTTCTTTTTCCTTTTACTACCTCTCAGTTTATCTCTTCTTCATCTCTTATTTCAGAAAAATTTTCTATGTCCTCTTTATTGGGCCGGATTTATGAAGGCTTGCACAGAGTCTTAGAGTAGAATAAGACTCCATGCAGCCATCATGTCCGACAAGCAATCCAGGAACAGTCTGCAGGGGCGTGCAAGAGAGCTCCTAAAACAGCTCTTACACGGAGAGGGCCGGGTCATGCAAATTACCTCAATTGCATCCAAAAGGCATGCAAATGAGGTAGATTTGCGATTCAGGAAACCCGAACCTGTCCGAGTAAGAGCAGTGTTATTTGCAGAAATGTACTCAGTTGACAACTGAGTACCGTTCTGCAAATAGCAAAACAGAGCCGTGACAGCTCCAAATAAAGGTTGCATCCAGTAGAGGATGCATGTCAATGGCCAAATATACGGCCATTGGCAATGTTTCCCGATGCAATATGAAAATAAAAATAATTTTTTTTTTCTCCGATATCCAATGTTTAAGCGTAGCGCAGCACCGCACAAATGGGCTGCACTCTAAAAAACAGAAAAATAAACATTTAAACCCACAAATGTGGAATTTATTTAAATTGTTAATTTACAATGCAAGGGAATGGCAGGCTGAAGACAACATGGCCACCGAGTAGAGGTTGCTAAGGGGGGAAGCGCAGTCTAAGAGATGTAACCAAGCATTAGTAGGCAATCCTATGCAAATGAGGATAAGGATAGTGAATCACAGGTTTACATAGCAAATGAGCATAGTCAGTGGAGTGTAGGAGTAGGATAAGGGGAGTAACAGAGTAGAAGATAGGTGACATCACGAGTAGGGTATGTATGAAAGAAGGGAAGCTCATTAGAGCAGAGTGGCATGTGTCAGCTGTCACTTACACATCATTGAAAGAGGTGTGTCAACAGGTAGGCTAGGCAAGAAATGGAAGGTGTATGCCATGAATAACACCAAAGTGTCTTGCTGAGCATGTATGCGCATGTGTGCACGCCTGTAAACCCGAGTAAGACAGTGTGTGTGCTTGTAAGCGTGAGTGCGCACGTGTAAGCCGGAGTAAGCATGTATAAGGCAGTTTAAAGTGTTGTAAGTGCGTTTGCACTGGTGTGCACGTGGTTTAACCTGAATAAGCAAATTTTAGTCTATGTAAGCATGTGTGCGCGTGTGTGAGCTGCTGTGAGCGTGTTTGTGCTTGTGTGTGCAGCGCTGCCCCCCCAGAGGAAACAGAAAGGAAAAAGGAAGCAGAAATAATAGTAGGAAGCTACCAGGGAGTACTAGCAGAGCTAGCAGGTGAAAACAATCAGAATCAGGCAATTACACAGGCAGTACACTAGCCCAGCCCAGCCTAGCACTTAAAACTCTGCAAACAACAGTTCATTATGTTTCTCACAAGAGACACTGCAGTAAGCTAATAGAAGTGAAAACTGAAAAAGCTTTACTGAGACAAAGAAATGTTAGGGGCTGCCATTGCTGTTATAAGGCGACATATGCAACTTGCTGAGGGTGGTAACAATGGAAATGCTGCTGGACAACCCACAGTGAGGAGACGGAGAAGAGTGTACAGGCCCAGGGTAACCCACCAGGGGCTACATGAGCTGGAGATAGTGGAGCACTATAGAGTGGACAGAGACCTCCTGCAGCAAATTGTTGAGCTGTGCAGGCCACGCCTCACACACAGAACCAACAGAGGGGAACCCATCCCAGTGGAAACCAAGGTATGTGTTGGCCTAAGAATATTAGCAACAGGTACCTTCCAGAGACCAACTGGTGATATGATGGGGATATCACAGACATCAGCATCAAGGGTACTGCACCAGTTCCTGGATGCCATGTCAGCACATGTTGGTGATCATGTATATTTTCCCAATTCCCGTGAGGTATTGGCCAGCAATATGTGTCTCTTCCAGCAAATAGCGGAATACCCTGAGGTAGTGGGTGCAATAGACTGCACGCACATACGCATCAAAGCACCAGCTGGCGAGCGGGGTAGGGTCTACTTCAACCGCAAGGACTTCCCCTCCATCAACTGCCAGGTCGTGTGTGATGCCCAGGGCATAATACTGAATTTGTGTGCTGGCTGTCCTGGAAGCTACCATGATTCCCATATCTAGCATCTGACGCAGCTGTACCAGACATTCACCAATGGGGACATCCCACATGGTCACCTAGTGGGGGATGCTGGCTATGCACTGGAGCTGTGGCTGATGACACCCATCAGGAACGCACACACACCTGAACAGGAACGCCATAATGAGGCACACACACAAACACAAAATGTAATCGAGCATGTGTTTGGGCTGCTCATGTCACGGTTCCGGTGCCTGTACAAATCTGGTGGAGCCTTGCAGTACTCACCAACTACATGTACCCAAATTGTCATGGTATATGCTATGCTACATAATATGATCCTGCGAAAACAGCTGCAGCAGGACCAGCATAGGCCTGGGTCAAACAGCCCCCCACCATTGCCAAGGTCATCACAGGCAGAGCGTGACTCGGAGGAGGAACAAGCTGAGCCTGCCCCAGTAGGCAGAAGGAGGCATGCCCAGTATGCTTTGGCCTTGGCAAAGAGGCAACGCATAGCACATACACTGGCTCAGTAGGAACACTGGAAATGATACCTCTCTCTGACTCGCACATATAGTAAAAGGGATGCCTAAGTTGACACTACCTGCTTTCAAACATGTACAGGGTGTGTAGTATGTGCATCCAACATAGGCAGCCCTGCAGCACCACATGAGGCATGATTGCTATGTGTTAAGCAATTTAAGGCAGTGCTAAACAGCATTCACCACCATGTAGTATATGCAAACAGAATTGCACACACCAACTAGTACAACTGTGGTGAATGTTGAGTAATATTGGACAATGTCCAGCAAAGTTGGTGAATATACAGCAATGTCAGACAAGTCTGGTCTAAGTAGGGCATAGCTGAACAAAAGCCAACATGCTCATATTTGCTTAACTGGCCCTTAAGCAGTCTGGTCTGCTCATTATGAAAATATAAAGCAGTGATGGGCCTCAAACTCAGGATACTGTGCACTATAGGTAAAGTACTGAACCACTAAACCATGTCAGCATTGCAGTGGTCAGCCAGTATGAAGGAATGTTGATAGGTCTATGCAAAGTATCTCATGGAAACCCTGCAGGCACAGCATAATCCCTGTTGAGTTATGACACAAAGGTGAGTCCTGCAGTAGGAACAGAACTTGACTTCCAACACACACAGTATAAATGTTAATATTGGTCATGTTCACACACATCCGCAAATGTAGTGGACTTCAGATCACAAAATACTGAAAGGTCACACTGGGCATGCTCACACACTTGAATAAATGAGACATATGTCAGGCAACAAAACATGGAAAGCCTGAACTGGGCATGCTCACACACTTAGGCCATGTCTGAGTACAGCAGTGGGTCACACATATCTGGCAGTTGCATGTGTTAACCCAGGAACCTCTCACTATCCAGCAATCCACCCTGTGCACACAGTTACATGACAACAGACACATATATAATATAGTGGAACCCTGTCATGATCAAACATGTTCTGCAGATACCTAAGTTGTTCATAGAAACTGGGAAAGAAAAGATGATAAAGACCTGCAAACAGTATCAGCAATAAATATTGTGCATCCTGAACATAAGCATAGGTTCAGAGGTCGATACTAGGCTATCTGCCCTAGGGCATGTACAAGCCTAGCCAGAGTGTGTTTGGCTTTTGCAACCCTGTCAGATTACTACATTGTGCCAGTGAATAGTAGGTCACACAAGATAGCCCATGTACGTTTAGGCTAGTGTGCCTCTGTCTAGCAGGGACACAGAAGATATCCCAGGGGTAAACATATAATCACCCATTAGCCGTCAAGATGTCCCCTGTAGGTGGTCAGTGGGTGGCTCTGCCTATGTGTAACTGTGATCACAATCCAGAGTGAGTGGAGGCCCTGGGATAAGAATCTGTCCCTCCAGCATGTCCTATTAACATCTGTGCTGAGGTATATGTCCCTGGAGTGTGGAGCTACAAGGGAGTTGGATATCCTGAGGTGGAGCATGTCCAGTAATTCTGGGTTGGGTATTACTGTAAACAACAGGCACATATCATATCCGAGTAGGTGGTAAGTGACTGAGTAGAGCTGGAGTTACTGCATCTGAACTGTACAGGTCATCTGTGTGAGTCCCTACATCTGCTTGGTGAGGAACTTCTGTGTCCAGTACAGTTGCTGCAGGTGTTGGGTAAGGTACACCCCAAAGGTGGCATTGTAACCAAGCATGGTTGTGATGAGTATAGGGGCACAATGACCTCACTCGATCTAGATGTGAAACCATATGTGATAAGGTGGCTTATATAGAAGGTCTGTCCAACCACTTTGCAAACGTGAATGTCAAAGGCGACAGTACAAACAAGTCATGTCTCCAATCACCTAACAACTCCTACCGTATGTAATGGAGTTCTACCTATGTGTTAATGTGTGGGCATGTTGTTATTCCCAAAGGGGATGACTATGCAATTAATGGCATTTAGCTGTAGGCCATGTCTCAGGCACCAGTCATCCATCTCTGTGAGACCCTGCTGGAGTATGCATGTGGCAGCTGGAGAGTTGATCATGGCACCCAGTTTGCAGTCAAGTGCGAACAAGGTCAGCCATATTCCCCCCTGTGGTATCCTGTACGTCAGACAAATATATACTGAACAAGAGAGGTCCCAGGACCGAGCCATGTGGGATGCCACGTGTAACTGGTGTATAGTCATACATGGCACCTGCAATTCTGACCATGTGTGTGCTATCCCTGATCCAGGTAGCAATCCAACATGTGAGATATGTGTCCATATCAATGCTGGTGAGCCTATTCATAATGGCTCAGTGGGTAATTGTGTGGAAGGGTTTTGCAAGGTTCAGGTAGGCTGCGTGTACAACTGTCCGTATGTCGATGGACCTGTTAACTGTCTAAAGAATACAAACATGTTCAAGAGGCAATATCTGCCCACAACAATGCTGAAATGTGTAAGACACAGTGTCTGTAGGTTCCCGATGTCTATGTGTAAGAGTCCCATGACAATATGCTCCATAGCTTTGCAGAACAGGCTAGTTAGGCTTATAGGGCAATATTGTGTGTGGTCCATTGTGGCACCAACTCTGTGGAGTGGGACCACTGTCTCTGTACACTATTCCATGGGTACATATCCTGTAGTAACTCCGATATTGCACAGTGATGTAATGTGAGGGTTACGTCTGTCATGAAGCTTGTGTAAGATGCAGGCCAGGACACCATCTGGTCCCATTGATGCTGTAATGTATGCTTTGGGGAGGGCAGCACTCACCTGTCACTGTGTGATGTCAGGGAGGTTACACTCTGTTGGGATGGATAGTTGGTCCCTAGGGGGGATGGGGGGGGGGGACATCTGCACTGAACCTGTTTGCCAGGATGTTTGCTATGCCAGTGGGTTTAGGGTAAGTTTAGTCAGTATGCAGTAACTCACAGCATATCAGTGAGTGTCCACCCAGGTTCCTGACATAACTGAAGAAGGCCTTGTGATAGTCCTATGTGTCTGGTGCATTTGTCCATGAGAAGCAGCCCTTACATAAGTACATGAGTGATCGTAGCTGCTAGTACAGATCACAGATGCTTTCCCCTTCTGTGATTGTGCTCTATCATGCAGTAGCTTCCTCCTGACGTTGTACAGCTTATTTATGGCTGGGGTCTACCAGACAGGTCCCCTGCCATTGGAGGAGTGAGTCCTGTTGTTATTTGGGATAGCACAATCCATGCAGTCCACTAGATGCCCATAGAATGTGTATGTAAAGGATTCAGCAGTCGGAGCTGTATTTGCCACTGTCTCGGGGTCTCTGAAGGATACCACCTTGCTTTGGTGAAGTGAGACGTTGGCTCATGAGAAGTTCACCAAGATTACCCAGGATGGGTGTGTGGAGTGTATATGTATGTCCAGTGAGATATATGTATGTTCTGACCTTACCAATGAGGGGTATATCGCTGGTGTGGAACATAGAGTCCCCATGTTGGTGATGATCAGGTCCAATATGTATTCCCCCTTTGTGGCTGTGGTGACTGGTTGTGCCATAGCATATGAATTTACAAATTGTAGTG
This sequence comes from Protopterus annectens, assembly GCF_019279795.1. Classification (NCBI taxonomy): domain Eukaryota; kingdom Metazoa; phylum Chordata; order Ceratodontiformes; family Protopteridae; genus Protopterus; species Protopterus annectens. The sequence continues at coordinate 399,659,938 of NC_056742.1, read as the reverse complement.
ACAGTAGGGCGAGGGTGTTGGGACATGAGTAGTATCCCCAGTCAATATTTGTGTATATGAAGTCACCCAATATAATGGTGTTTGTGGAGACCTTCATGTTCTCCACTGTTCCCAGGAAAGACAAGTGTGGTTCCTGAGTATGGGAGGGTGGTCTGTAGCAGGCAACAAACTGAAAGGCAGTATTGCACAATGGTAGTTGTATATGTATGGTCTGTGATGCTTAGTGCAGTGCTACTAACCCGGCGGTGTGTGTATCTGTGATGTATATGGATACTCCCCCTAGTTGTGTTGTCTGTTCCAAGTCCTGTGGTCAGAAAGCATGGTATGAAATATAACCTGGTAGTGCTGGTGTGCATATGTGATCCTGAACTAGGCGTCTGTTAGTGCACAGATATCGCTATCCGCCATACTGAGGAGAGTCCTGAGTGTCTGCAATATGAGGGTAACACATCTGGTGTTGAGCAGCATTACCCTTAGTGTCATTTAACCTGTAATGTCTATGGTGGTGGGTTTGTCTTGTGAGCCCTGCTCAACAAATGCAGTATGGTGGTAGCAAGAGCCGTAGCCAGCATTCGAAAGTCCAAGGGTGACAGGTGCAAGCTGTCCATAGTGAAGCTATGTGGCATGTTGAGCATGTTACCACAGGCTGACAGACACTGTATCCCCTATGAATGACACCAATTAGTTAGCCAACTGTTAAACGTGATATGTTTGTCTGTATACTGTAACATCATACTTGGTGGGTGTAAGATGCTAGACAAGGTTAGGGTCATACTGGCCTGGGCTACATGATCACAGTGTTCCTCCATGTACCATGTCATGTGGTCCAGGGAGTAATGTCTGAGGTTTTATGCACCAGCAGGGTCAATGATGGTGCCAGACCTGTACTTGCTTTGGAGTGACCTGACTGCAACTGTTATGTGGCTGATCCTGCCATCCGACAGACAGCACAAAGCGACTACCTTCTGGATTTAAGTATCTTTGCTTTTTTTTCACTGGAAATAGCTTCTGTTGCTTACTTTGAACTAGCCTGAACTGTTTTTTGACTGATTACTGCATTTATTTTAAAATCTGCACTTAAAGTTACATTTAGTCGAATTTAATCGAAAATTTGCTTGTTTGTTTGTTTAATTTAACTGTGGAGGCTGCCCACTAAAGTGTGCTAGCCTGTGTATCTAATTTATCACTGTCTCTGCATTTTCTGTGTGTTTCTACAAAAAAAACAAAAAAACAAAAAAATAATCCTTGTTTTCCCGCCTTCCTCGACTAGTTTAGACCAGTATACAGGCATTGCTGTATTCTGGGCTGTGGTGTAGTTCCTGTGTTGTCCATTACCTTACTTGGATAGAAGGAACTTTCTTTGCTCACCAGTGGGAGTGGGGAGCCTTGAGCAGCCTACCTGTCCTTGGGGGAAGTGACCTCAGCACAAGAAGCTGTAGTAATTGGTTGTTTGGGACCATTCCTAGCTCTTTTGTAGTTCACTGCTTAAAATCCGCCTCTGGGCATTTTTTCTGGCTATACTGCTCAGACAAGCTCCACGTGGGTTTACAGAGTGGTCCTAGCAGCAAGGAACTCGAAAAAGCGACAACCTTCTGGATTTAAGTATCTTTGCTTTTTTCACTGGAAATAGCTTCTGTTGCTTACTTTGAACTAGCCTGAACTGTTTTTTTACTGATTACTGCATTTATTTTAAAATCTGCACTTAAAGTTACATTTAGTCGAATTTAATCGAAAGTTTGCTTGTTTGTTTGTTTAATTTAACTGTGGAGGCTGCCCACTAAAGTGTGCTAGCCTGTGTAACTAATTTATCACTGTCTCTGCATTTTCTGTGTGTTTCTACAAAAAAAAACAAAAAAAACAAAAAATAATCCTTGTTTTCCCGCCTTCCTCGACTAGTTTAGACCAGTATACAGACATTGCTGTATTCTGGGCTGTGGTGTAGTTCCTCTGTTGTCCATTACCTTACTTGGATAGAAGGAAGTTTCTTTGCTCACCAGTGGGAGTGGGGAGCCTTGAGCAGCCTACCTGTCCTTGGGGGAAGTGACCTCAGCACAAGAAGCTGTAGTAATTGGTTGTTTGGGACCATTCCTAGCTCTTTTGTAGTTCACTGCTTAAAGTCCACCTCTGGGCATTTTTTTCTGGCTATACTGCTCAGACAAGCTCCACGTGGGTTTACAGAGTGGTCCTAGCAGCAAGGAACTCGAAAAAGCGACTACCTTCTGGATTTAAGTATCTTTGCTTTTTTTTCACTGGAAATAGCTTCTGTTGCTTACTTTGAACTAGCCTGAACTGTTTTTTACTGATTACTGCATTTATTTTAAAATCTGCACTTAAAGTTACATTTAGTCGAATTTAATCGAAAGTTTGCTTGTTTGTTTGTTTAATTTAACTGTGGAGGCTGCCCACTAAAGTGTGCTAGCCTGTGTAACTAATTTATCACTGTCTCTGCATTTTCTGTGTGTTTCTACAAAAAAAACAAAAAAACAAAAAATAATCCTTGTTTTCCCGCCTTCCTCGACTAGTTTAGACCAGTATACAGGCATTGCTGTATTCTGGGCTGTGGTGTAGTTCCTGTGTTGTCCATTACCTTACTTGGATAGAAGGAAGTTTCTTTGCTCACCAGTGCCTTGGGAGCCTTGAGCAGCCTACCTGTCCTTGGGGGAAGTGACCTCAGCACAAGAAGCTGTAGTAATTGGCTGTTTGGGACCATTCCTAGCTCTTTTGTAGTTCACTGCTTAAAATCCGCATTTGCACGGCTTTGTGCGGTCGTGCGCATAGCGCAGCGCCAGTTAAACATGGTTATACTTGGTTAAACAAGGTTAAACTTTTTCTGGCTCCGCCAAGTCTGCGCTTCAATTTTTCCCTTAGAACTGTTCTACTTGCAATCTAAACAGCCTATACTCTATCTGAAAAGCTCAGCACTTGCTCCTAAAGCATTTTTACACAGGTAAAGCACTCTTAAACAAAAGAAAGTACTTCATTCACCTAAATTCTGTTGAGTACCCTTTTCCCTATAGGTCCTTTCTGACTCAGTTACACAGCAATCTTTTTCACTATTTCTAGCATGTCGAAGGGTCAGTTGCTGGCGTCCTCTCCTGTTCAGCTGGTGAATCTGGGAATCTTGAGGCAATGTTACAATTGCCTCATGTACACAGACAACCCTCTCCTCCTCCCAACAAATACAAATATATGCGAGAGATGCAACTATATAGCCAAACTGGAGGCTGAGCTCTCTCAATCCAGTACTGGCAAGACCAGTCAGGAGGAGAAGGTAACCACGCACACCACAAACCCAGTCTCACATAGAACTATCACAACTGCAAACCAAACACATAAACACACAAAAACATACTCGGAGGCTGATTAAAAATCTACCAAAACAACAGAGGCCTCCAAAGCAGACACCCAAGCAACCACCACCTCAAGACATAGCACATGCAACACATAGTTCACAAAGTCAGTGTGCTAAACAGTCACAGCCCTTAAGGCCAAACAACATGCCAGACACACTTGTAATAAGTGACTCCATAGTCAGACACACTGGCGTCCCGCTCACCAGACTGAACAAGGAAAAGGTCACAGTAAGCTGCCTGTCGGGAGCTAGAATCTGCCACATAACACAAGCACTCAGGTCACTCCACAGCAAGTACAAATATGACTCAGTCATTGTACATGCCGGTGTGAACGACCTGAGACGTACCTCCCTGGACTACATGAAAAGAGACATAGAGGAGCTCTCTGATTATGTAGCCCAGGCCGGTATGACCCTGACCCTGAGCAGCATCTTACCCTCACCAAGAATGATGCCACAGTACAAAGACAAAATGATCAGTTTTAACAATTGGCTTAATTACTGGTGTCATTCTAAGGGGATCACATGTCTGTCTGCTTGGGATGACATGCTTGACAAGCCACGCTGCTACAAAAGGTGTGGCTTGCACCTGTCACCCTGGGCTTCCGGATATTGGCCAAGGCTCTTGCCACCCCATAGTGCCTTTTTTAGGCAAGGCTCAAATGACAAACCTACCTCCCTAGAAAACACAAGTGGAAAAAAACTAAGGGTAATGCTGCTCAATGCCAGAAGTCTAAACCTCAAGATGCACGCCCTCGAAGCCCTCCTCAGTATGGAGAACATCAATGTCTGTGCAGTGACTGAAACCTGGTTCAAGGCTCTTGACAGCACCCCAGCACTATCAGGTTTTACCTCATATCATGCTTTCCGGCCCCAAAACTTGGACCGAACCACAAAAGGAGGGGGAGTATCCATTTTCATCAAAGATACCCACACCTCCAGGTTAGTGGCAACGCACGAAGCATCGGAGACTATCCAGGTGCAACTAACCATAGGCAAAACTGCCTTACAGTTTGTAGCATGCTACAGACCACCCTCTCAAACTCAGGAACCCCACACAGCCTTCCTGAAGACACTAGAGAGTATGAATGTCTCTCCAAATACCATAATTTTGGGAGACTTCAACTACCCAAACATAGACTGGGAACATTACTCAAGCCCCAACACCCTAGCCCAAAGGTTCCTAGAATTCATAAACTCAAATGCAATGGAACAACTAGTCACCATTCCCACAAGAGGAGACAATATACTAGACCTGATCATCACAAACATGGGGACAAAATGCTCCACACGAAGTATATCCCTCTTTGGTAAGATCAGACCATAAATTAATCTCACTGGAAATCCACATCCGTCCCACCCCTGCACAAAAGACCACAGTGAAGAACTTCTCAAAAGCAAACTTCACACTTCTTAAGACTGAAGTGGTATCCTTCAAGGCCCCTGGGCCAGTGGAAACCACAACCCACACTGCTGAATCCTTTGCAAATGCCTTCTATGGGCACCTTCAAGAATGCATGGATCATGCAATCCCAAATAAAACCAAGACCCATTCCCCGAAAGGCAGGCGCCCGGTCTGGTGGACCCCAGCCATAAACAAACTTTACAACAGGAGGAGGAAGCTACTACATGACAGAGCAAAATCCCTAAAAGGGAAGGCATCTCTGATCAGTACTAGTAAAAAACTACGATCACTCATAAAATCATCCAAGGCCAACTTTGAGAGAAAAATCGCAAAGACACAAAAGACAATCACAAAGCCTTCTTTAGCTATGTTAGAAACCTGGGTGGAAACTCCCAGATATGCTCAGAGTTAGTCCAAAATGACACAAAATACACTGAACCCACTGACATTGCCAACATTCTGGCAGACAGGTTCAGTGCAAATTTCTCCTCCCCCTCCCCCCCAAAAGGAGAAATCACTATCCCAGCAGAGTGTAGCCTCCCTAACATCTCAGATGCCCAGGTGAGAGCCGCCCTCTCTAAAGCTAAAAACACAGCATCAATGGGACCAGATGGTGTCCCGGGCTGTGTGCTACATGAACTCCAAGAGGAACTAAACCCACACATAAGGCCGCTGTTTAATCTTAGCCTTACTACAGGATACGTACCCCAAGAGTGGCGTATGGCAACAGTGGTCCCACTTCACAAAGGTGGTGCTTCTACGGACCCTGAAAATTACCACCCCATAAGCTTGACGAGCCTGGTCTGCAAAGCTATGGAGAGGATCATTATGGAACTCATAAACAAAGACATTGGGGACCTACAGACATTGGATCCTACCCAATTTGGCTTTGTCAAGGGCAGATCCTGCCTTTTGAACTTGGTCGACTTTTTTGAAACAGTCACTAAGGCCATTGATGAGGGTAAGGCAGTTCACACAGCCTACCTTGACCTTGTAAAAGCCTTTGACACAATACCCCACTCGGGCATCATAGACAAACTCACCAGCTTAAATGTAAACCCATATGTCACAAGATGGGTTGCAAACTGGCTCAAGGACAGAACTCACAGTGTCAGAGTTGCTGGAGCTATGTCAGACTCTAAGCCAGTCACAAGCGGTGTCCCACAGGGCTCAGTCCTGGGACCCCTCTTGTTCGGCATTTATTTTTCCGAGGTACAGGCAAACATAGGAGGATTGTGGCTGACAAAGTTCGCAGATGACTGCAAACTGGGCGCCATAATTGATACTCCAGCGGACACAAACATCCTTCAGAGAGGCCTCATAGAAATGGATAATTGGTGCCAGAGCCATGGCCTTAAGCTGAACGCCAAAAAATGTATAGTCATACCCTTTGGGAAAAACAAGGTACCGATAAATTACCACATAGGTGGTAATCCATTAAGTACGGAAGAGGTAATCAGGGACCTAGGGACCCAGGTTGACAGTAACCTCTCATTTGACACTCACATTGCCAAAGTGGTTAGGAAGACCTTCTATATTGCCCACCTTATCATGAAGGGTTTCACATCTAGATCAAGAGAGGTCATTGTGCCCCTGTACTCTTCTCTTATCAGGCCAATGATTGAGTACAATGTCCCATTTGGGATGTATCTCACCCGACACCTGCAGCAGTTGGAAAGACCCCAAAAGTTCCTCACCAAGAGGATAAAGGGTCTTAAACATATGTCATATGCTGCCCGACTGAAAAAACTCCAGCTCTATTCAGTCGCATACCGCCTACTCAGAGGTGATCTGTGCCTGACGTACAAGGCCATGTCCAGTCCTGAATTAATGGACATGCTCCACCTCAGAAAATCCAAATCCATCAGAGCCACGAGAACAAGAGACTTAAACCTCAACACAGAAATAAATAGGACGTGCTGGAGGGACAGATTCATAACCCAGAGGCCCCCTACACTCTGGAACAGAATCCCAGTCCATGTTAGGCAGAGCCCCTCACTGACTCTATTCAAGAGAAATCTCGACGAGTGGATGGGAGATCGTAGGTTTACCCTGGGGGTCATCTCTGTGTCACTACTAGACAGAGGCACAGTAAACTAAACCCTAAAAGGGCACAGTATTCTCATCCTAAGGGGTGGTGATAGCCACACACACTCTGGCTAGGCTTATAAATGCCCTAGGGCAGATAGCCTAGTACGAACCTATGAACCTATTCCCTTGTATGGGCTGGTGAGTGGTATGTCAGTGTGTCTGACATAAGTGTCGCCTATCACAAGTGTATTAGGTGTGTTGTGTAGCCCGAAGGGCAGTGACTGTGTGGCACACTGACATTGTGAACTATGTGAGATGTGGGTATTGTAGTGGGGTAGCAGTTGTCTGTGTGCCTGCTGTGGAGGTCTCTGCTGCTTAGGCAGAGGTAATTTATAGCATCCGAGTATGTGTATGTGTGATAATGTGGCTTGAGTGCTGTCGACAGAGGATATGTGAGACTGATATGTGGTGTGTGTGGTTACCTTAACCACCTGATAGACTGTGCCAGTCATGGGTCAAGAGAGTTCAGCACCCTGTATGTCTCTATAGGTGCATCTCACACATATATCTGAGTTTGTCTGGAGGAGGAGAGCGTTGTCTGTGTACATGAGGCAGATGTGAGATTGTGTCCACATCACAATATTCACTAGCTGAACTGGAGATTACACACAAAGCCGACCCCTGGACATGCCGGGATATCATGATGACATACTCTGTAGCCAGATCACAAAAGATCAGTACGGTGTTAAGTGTGTAAAAGAGTATAACAGGGATTAGTGCTCAGGTTCGTTGGTGTTCTGTAAAGAGTAGCTGAGATGGAGTCCAGACTGAATCATAACACATCTGACAGCTATGTCATATATAGCAATGTACACACATATATGTCATGAGTCAGGGCCAACTGTACCTGACTGACAATGCCGACATCCTGACAGACAGGCCCATATATACACACCCACCTCCCACTGACGATAGTCCATATCATCATACCAGGAGATATCACATGTAGAATGTATGAACAGCTACCCCCAATGCCAAAAGCGTGGCATCAAGTGGACTACATTGATTTCCAATATGTGTCATGCATAAACTACAGAAGAAACAGATCCTGCACCTGAACAGTCAGCTGAGCCCCCCCCCCCACACAGGATGTGGAACTGTTGAATGTGTTACAGAAACATATGGCACTCCACACAAGTGTTGGTGCACAACACACCATGGGAAGTATAGTCCAGTACACCTGTGAAGTCTGATCTGCAAGGCCATGGAGCCCATCATGTTTGAAGTCATAAACCGAGCTATTGGAAGTTGACATACACACAACCTTACTAAATGTGGTATGTTCATGTGCGGATCCTGGTTCCCAAACATGCTAGACTGTTTGTAAGGCAGACACCCAGGACATACATCACTGAACAAGCTACACATGTCTCACATACACTTTGAATAGCCCTTTATCAACATCCCAGACACATGTAGTACCCACAAAACCAACAAGCTGTGCATAAATATGTGTTGACATATGAAGGAATGTCAATGTGTCCACAGATAGATCACACAAGGTCAGGATTATGAGTTCCTGTTCAAGCTGTTGACACCTGACGACCCACATGCACCATTCCTGGAGTGGCATAAAACAAAGTGTACACACATTACCATGTCCAGTCTGATGATGTTACCATCCTAGAAATATAGCAGGACAAGGAAAACCACCTAGTAAAGCAAATAGCATGCTGTGCTAATGCGTCTCTCTCTAGTATCATAACATAGTTAGGTAGGGGTTTGAATCCTGAAAACGCTGACTGTGTGTGGGGTGTGTGTATGTGTGCAATTGTCTTTGAAAGGAGTACCCTTTTTGGAGACTGGGAAAACACACTAGAAGATGTACATTCCTCTTTGGAAAGACTGTTGATGTCACCATCCTAGAAATACAGCAGGAGAAGAAAAAACACCCAGTAAAGCAAATAGCGTGCTGTGCTAATGTGTCTCTCACTAGTATCATAACATAGTTAGGTAGGGGTTTGAATCCTGCAAACGCTGACTGTGTGTGTGTCGCTGTTGGGCAATGCGGTGTGAGTTTTGCTTTTACTACGGTATGACATGTTATGATTACAACAGTAAGTGCATTGCACACATCAGGAATCTGCGTGGCAAAATATATGTGTACATGTTCCCTCAATCAGTACATAGGTGTGAAGCCTGCATACTACATGAATACATTAGTTGCCATTGACAGGTTGTGCCACTGCTTCTCAGATCGTAGGTCACATATGTATGTATGTGACAGGGCCGTCCACTGTCGTGATCCGTGGCCAAGGTCATCTGTGCCACACACACCCATGACAGTTACTTAAGAGTAGTGTGAGTGAGAGTATATGCCTGGGGTATATGTCACACATGTTCATACACAACAATGACTGCCAAAAATGGACAGTCGTTATAGGTGTACAACTGTCTTGTGGATATGCATCCAGGCCTCTAATGTCTCATGTGATACACCTTGGGACTCCACAATACCTATGGATATGTGGATACCAAGGGACACATGACATAACATGAGGCTATATGTACACATTGGTACCCAACATACATGTTGAGGCCTACCACCTATGTGGTACTGATGGGATAGTAAGTATAGTACATGTGGATGACTATGCCATAGTCGGCTTACTGCTATACAGCATGTATCAGATGACAGGTATCTGTCTGTATGATACCCTTGTGTAGGATATGCGTCCTGTCCAGGGAATGGATTGTAGGCCAATGCTTGCATTTACAGAGTTGAACAGACACATCCCTAGTGTGTTTCCATGTACCAAAGGGGGCTATATGCCAAACAGGTGTGGTCACAGGAATGGGTGGTGGTCATCACCACTGGTTAGTGTTATAGTGTAGCACTGGAAGGATTCAACTGTTACTGAGTTCCCTACAACTGTGTGCCATTTGTCAGGACATCATCCAATGCTTGCTTATAGTCATGCTGTTGAGGATGTGTATACTACCAGACCGCAAATCATTGACAGATACTAACATTATCACCCACAGCATAGTGTCAACCAATGTCATACACACATGTCTACCCATGTTAGTACATAACTGTAGTAGAATGCATACTGGCCATTGGAAGATACTATGAGATGTTAACAATGTGTACAACAGGGTATGCCACACGTCCCATGTGTCCACTATGCACGTACATGCAGACAGTGTGCACCCACCATGTTCACAGATATACACTTGCTAATCTGTACTGCACACATCACACACATACTGTCCACTCACTAACAGATGCTGGCAACACATTACACTTCAGCCAAGTGGCACATGGGTGGACAATACATACTCAGACCTAACAGTGGTGTAAACAATGCTACATTGACAATCAGAGCTTTGATGCATAATGTCTGCTGAGATATACCTACAAGGATGCCATTACACTTTCCTGTTGCCAACTTGCTAATATCGCTACACTGCTATAGTGTCACCCTGTGCATCAGCACCATGTTAGCCTGTTCCTCCATCAATGTTACAGATGACAGGAGGTGACACAGGTATCATCATATGCACAGGGTGTTTTGTTGTTTGCCAGAGCCTGACATTGACCCACCCAATCGACATGTGTCTGTGTGTGTGTGTGTGTGTGTGTGTGTGTGTGTGTGTGTGTGTGTGTGAGAGGGACAACAGTACAGCATGGGCCAATGTTGATGTGATGTGTGTGTATGTGTGAGTCCTAGTTGTTTGGTTAATGTGTATGTGTCTGCATGCACACAGCTCCACCATGTGGCTGCCATATACAGTAGATTGTGGGACAGCCACAGATTGTACCTGCTAGGCTGTACAGATCACTGTCTCCAGCCACGGACACAGTACCTGTGCCTGGCAGGGGTGCTACAGACAGTATCAGGTACCAACCCTGACTGGGTACTGTCCTCAGAGGCAGAGGTAGGACGACTGGACCCATGTCCCTGCTGGGACTGGCCAGAGCCATGTGCACGTGGTCTACTGGGACGGTCAATGGACAGGCCAGCCCCAGCATTGCTGGGGCTGGTACTGCCACTACTGGAGTGGCTGTGAACTGGGGGCTGTCCGCGACCACTGCCAGCTGTTGCTGGCATGTGTCTGTGTCGACGTCGCAACCGTCCCGCACGGTCCTGGGTCATGGAAGACATATTGTGGAGGGCATCTAATGTCTCCCTCCAACGTCTATCAATGACCTCGGTGTAAGTCCGGATGGCACCGGCAAGGTCACGGATGCTGTCATTGATAGCGGTGTAATGTGCCCTCTGCACCCTAAGTCCCTGCCTGGTGTACCGTTCCATACGTGCCTGAGCCTGCATTACAGCCCGGAACATACTGGACATCGTAAGACCTGTGAGGGCACGCCTGCCAGGGGCAATACGATCAGCGGTGCTCCCCCGAGTACCCCTGGACCTCCGCCTATGTGGTACCATTCCAGGAATATGGCTATGGCTGCTGTGAGGTGATGCAAGTGCCATGGGTACCACACTTTCCTGGTCAATGCCAACTGTATGCTGTCCCTCGCCTATGGCCATTGGTGGTGAGGGATGTATTGATAGTATGAGTGTGCACATAGATGGGGTTGAACACTGTGTACTGTCGATTGGCGGACCAACGACAGACCCTGTCAAGCCTTCCTGTGCCAAAATACATGTCTCATCATCAGCACTATCTGTGGCAGTGGCTTCAGGTTCCCTGCTGCATTTGGCCACCCCTAACTCAGCACCTGTAAGAGTAAGACAGGAAACACACTTTACGGTCTGCACATGAACACACGCACACATGCACACATGCACACATGAACACATGAACACATGAACACATGAACACATGCACACATGCACACATGAACACATGAACACATGCACACATGAACACATGCACACATAAACACATGCACGCATGCACACATGAACACATGCACACATGAACACATGCACACATGTACACATGAACACATGTACACATGAACACTAATACACTCCTCACTACAGCACATACACGCACACACCAGCAATCCAACACATACTCTATAGTGGGTGAAGGTGGGTGTCAGTATCACAAGGTAAACAGTCACCACACACGTGTCAGCATGCAGAATATGTGTTGCACAAGACCATACAGTGCAAGTGTAGATGCCCCAATTTAATGGCAGTATGCATGGCTTTGATGCAACTGTGTAGTTGTTCAGTGATAGGTTACACCCTGGAACACAATGTGTACATGGACACAACATTGCTGTGCAGGTATTATCAGCTCTGCAATGCCCTGTGCACCATCACTCACAGGTATACATGCCATGGCTGCATGTGTTATCTGTGTGACACATAGATATCCATGTCTGAGTACAGTGTCTGTGTCCATAGCAGATAATAGTGGGCATGGGTGTAGCACATGCATGCTATGTACACACACGGGATGAGTGGTGCATGTTGACGTGAAGGTATCCTAATGCTCGACATGGCCAGTGTACAGTGGTTATGGTGAGTGTGGGACATATTGCAGATATGTCGGTGCCAGACATGGCATGGCATGCTACATGACTGCAACATTAAAGACCACACATACCCAATGTGTGTCAAGTGACCTATACACCCACTAGCATTCCAGGACATATATGTGATACTTTGTTTGGATGGTGACTGCTGTGCATATTGTGTATACTGGCATATGTAAGCACACACACAACATGCTATGCATATTGTGTATAGGTGCATATGTTTGCACACAAACAACATTGAGGTGCAAAGCAATGACTGCTATGACTACTACTGTGGTCACTGTAACTGGATGGGGTGTAGTACCCTGTGCCATTATCACCATGCATCCTGTGGTCACTCACAGCTACTAATGTGTGCAAGACCACTGCCTAGCATGCTGTACCTGAACTGCAGTGCCATGGCTACATTCACAATTACACAGACACCTTGTACATGGGTGTGTGAGGTGCCCAATAGGCAGCATTGCCTAACATGACTGTGTTATGTGTTGCAGAGTGTTGCACAGACCCATGATAGCCCTCTACCCCTGAGGTGCATCATGTGTGTGTGCATGACATGTGGGATACCAACGTGTGATCTTACAGCGGGTGTGTGGTAATGCCAATTGTAGCATATTTTTGTCTACTGTGTATGATAAACGTGTTCTGTTGTGTACAGCTGTAGCAACTATGCATATCCAAGGTGCAGTGCAGTGTTGCCATAATTGTGTCTGCTGCACTGTGCATTGTATGTGATTGAGATAGCTACTGACTTTACTGAGATGATTAATGTCTCACAGCAAACATGGACAGCATGCATTATGTGTAGGTGTGTTACGTGTACATGGCCTACACCTCACTTATGAAATGCACATTTCATTACCAATATTAAAGTGTTAACACACTCACCAGCATGTATCGTCTGCCCTGCTGTCACACCAGAGGGACCTACAAGAATATGACACAGTTTGTCAGTGGCCACAACTGTGGCAATGCTAACATGAGTGTGCTAATCTACAGTGGAACAACAGTCAATAGTCACAGGTGTGGAGATAATATTCCAAATATCAGTATTGCACACGACAGGCAGCACAACTGCTAAACACACAGTACACATATCACATAAGCATATTCTAACAATACAGGTAACGGTAGTCTACAGCTAGGGCATATTACCTGCACGCTCCATGTCATCCTGCTGGGTGGCTCCGGACTCTATGATGACACATGTGTGTTGCCGTTGCTGCTGTAGGCCAGGAGCCACCACGCTTAGGAGCAGCTCCTCCACTCTGGTGGGGGGGGTGTATGGGCAACCCACCACCTGTGGCAAGCTGTTGCCTATGGATATCAGACACACACCGCCGGACATGTCTAATTAAATCACTGCAGTGATGGCGTACCTGCTCATATGTCTGGTTATGCATGCCTATGTCATTTACCCGGCGAACAAGATCTTGCCACAGTGCAGTACGCTCATGCTAGTGCTGGTTGGCCCTGGAAAAAAGCAGGTTATAGTGCTACACCAGGCTGGCCTGTATTTCCTGCTCCTCCGCAGCTGTATATGCCGGATTGTGTTGATGAGCCATAACCCTGGAAGACATTTAAATGATATGTGTGAGCAAGTCATGTGGATATAGCATCTGTCTGTCTATCAGAGGATACACACATTCAATACCACATATCAGTGCTCAACCCACAACTGTCTGACAGTGTCTGCCACACTCCATACAACAAATAAGTATACACCAGTACTCACCACACTGTTTGGGATACAATGTACAACCTCGCACCGGGGGTATATATCAAGCTAATGCATGAAGAAATATGTCATCCAATGCAGTGAATGTAATGTACATTTACAGTATTAACAGTAATCCACCCTAGTCTTTGATGCCATACCCCTACCAAACATATGTGCATGGTTGTTAATATAGCTGGCATACTGCTGTAACAGAGTATACATGTTGCTAGGTACACACACATACCCTGTAACACACATGTGATTGCGGGCATGGTACAGGCATCATTACACCCACATTAGACATACAAACAACACGCAAATGTATGCCAACACAGATGAGCATTACCTGTGTACCTTATAGTACTGTGTGCCCCTACTTACAGATACCTATGCCTGAGGTATGTAATCTATGCAGACTACAGGAAACACACAAGACAGTGTTACCAGGGAATGTGAACATACACCATACTGTGGTGTTTAGGACTACAGCTTCAGGTAGTACAACAGTTCATATGTGAGCTGGATTCACCAGCAGTACCACTTACTGAGCATACATGTATTGCTTCAGCCTATAATGGGACACCACAGTCGTACACAAGGAACTACTTTACAACATATGCCATCCTACTATGTCTGCATCCCAATAACTGACACATCTTCCTCTGGCCTCACACCTAGGACACAAGCTACCATGACAGACACAACCTCACACTAAGCTATCACACCTTTACAGACCTTGCACAAAGTCAGTGTCACACTAATTCCATCTCACATAGCAGGTATTGCACTGAGTACATGTGTGTGTGTATTGTGTCATAGTTATGTAATACGCTATTGGCCCTGGGCCTAGAGCAGCCTAGCCATATGCTACCCTGCCCTTTGACACACACGTAATGTGATTTCACTTGCTCCCATCAAACGGATACACAGAGGTGACTCCCAGGGCACATTACCTATCTCCATAACATTCATCAGGGGTATGTATGACATCTACTAATGAGGAGCCTTGTTTGTTAATGTTGAATGGTTTAGTCCAGAGTATGGCAACTTGGTGTATAGGAACCTGTACCTCCAGCACGTGCTGTTTAGTGCGGTGACAAGGATTAGGGCACTAGGTCATGTAGCCCGGAGGGATTGTGAGGTGTGGTCATAGTGGTTGTCCGACTGCTATGGGTGTGACATACCTCTGCAAGTCCGGCAGTGGTAACCTCTGGGTAGGCAGTATGCAATGCACTCTAGCTGTGGTTTTGTGAGCCAGTCTGCATAGGGCATGTGTTTGAGGGCAGTATCACTCTTTGTTAGGTATGTCTGTGGCCTTTCCACTTGCTGTAGTTGTCATGTGAGGTACATACCACATGGGGCATTGTGAGGAGTAGAGGGGTACACTGACCAATATTTCCCTGGATGACACACCTTTTGTGATGACACGTACCACATAGAGAGATTACAAGACTAGTGTGGCACTGTGGTTATCAAAGGGGAACCTACTGTCCACCTGTGTCCCATGTTCCTTTCTGACACCTTCAGTGTTAGGCAGGCTAACACCTATGTGGTAGTTACTGCGTAAAGTGTTTTGGAATGGGGTATGGCACTGCAGTATCACCACTGGTGTTCAGTCCATGCCTTGATCAACAGGCACCTGTTGCAGTACATATATATATATATATATATATATATATATATATATATATACATATCTATACATATCTATACATATCTATACATATCCATATATATCCATATATATCTATATATATCTATATATATCCATATATATCCATATATATCTATATTTATCCATATATATCCATATATATCTATATATATATCCATATACATATCTATATATATCTAAATATATCTACATCTATCTATATATGTATATATGTATATATGTATATATCTATATATAGATCTATTTATCTATAATTCTATATATCTATAATTCTATACAGCTATATATATATCTATATATGTATATATCTATATATATATATATATATATATCTACATCTATATATATATATATATATATATATATATATATATATATATATATATATATACACACACATAATATATATATATATATATATATATATATATATATATATACACACACATAATATATATATATATATATATGCACACACATACATCTAATCATACATTGCTGTACATATAGCTGCACATATAGGCACATATACTGCCCACCTGTCATGGATAGGGATGTCAATTATGCAACCGTTGTGAGACATACGGTTATGTAATACTATTGCACAATGTTGTGCAGAATGCATTCTGCTGTCCTCAGGCCGTATAGCTGTAGCAGGCCTCACTGCCTGTAGCTCAGTCCCACAGCATTTAATCACCACATGACATATACCAGCACTGCTTGCTGTCTGCAATGCCACACACTACAACCTGTATACAAATGTGCACATAGCAGCCTTCAACAACATACATATGTCCAGCCTTCACTAACAGTTGCACTATGTCCCTTGCCCTATGCAAATGTGCATGTACATATAGATACAGACTGCGTCCACATATGGATAGTTCACGGTATGTAGAGTTCCCTTCAGACACATCATTCGGAAGTCAGCAAATACATATCTGTTACATACCTTACCTTTGTATTCCTCACCTCTGTCTGTTGTAGGTGTTGATTGTTCTTGTGTATTTTTTTTTTTTTTGGTTTTGGTTTGCTCTGTGTGTTGGTCTTTCTTTTCAGTGTCTTTCTCCTACTGCCTGTTTGTATCCGTCTGTCTGTCTGTCTGTCTCTGTCTGTCTCTCTCGCTCGTGCTCTCAATCTCTCTCTCCCAGTTGGTGCAATGATATTATTGCATGTGTGGACAGCAGATACAGGCTGCTTTTCTAGGTATCTGCACATGTGCATGTGATGGCCTCTGCACCAATTGGTGCCCACCATTTAGTAATTGCATGCAGCCTGCTGTGTGGTAATTTCAGTTCTCACTGTGATTTCAGGACACTGCTATAAAATGATAGGTTAGGTAGGCGTAGCCCTTTCAGGTTTGCAAGGTGGGGACCATGCTTGTTTGCTGTGGACACTGTTGTGTCAGTCAGAAAGTTAGTATATGTCTCATATCTGAAGCTGGGTTGTAGCCATTGAAATGCATGTTGTACTGAAACCTGACTGTTGCTTCTTCCAGTACACTCTTCTCAGTGTGTAGGTTTACTCACACCTCCTAATGCTAACACTGGATACATGGGAGTATGTACTTTCTTTTCCAATTAGAGAATTAACTGGCATACAACAGTAGTTATTGCAATGTATTCCTATGACTTTCCTATTTTCCCTTTAAATTCACTCATTGTAATGCATGTTATATTTCTTTCAGCACCAAGTTAATGTATATCTGCTGTGGTGTAGTGGTACTTCATGCAGACTAGTGAGTCCGAGGTCCCAGATTTGAGACTGGCAAGGTTTTTTATTTTGCTGCTGAGCAGTACAAGGGCCTTGTCATGCAGAGTGACTAAGGCACTTTTAAGCAGTTGTAAGTGGGTTTGCGCGGGTTTGCATGATGCTTAGTGATGCTAAGCAAAGCTTAGCTTAGCTTATCTTATTTTAGCAATACTAAGCCAAGCTTGGCTTAGCTTATCATATCTTAGCAATGCTAAGCTAGGTGCACACATGCGCACACTGGTGCAAACCCACTTACTGCTGTTTACAAGTGCTAACTCCCGCTAACCCCTGTGCTCATTTCTTTGACAGAAAGACAGTAGGGAAACCAGCTCAGGATGTACAGGATGGGTGTGGAGAGGGTCCATAGCTGCCCATTTCTTTACCAGCAACAGCTGTGCATATGCAATACATTGGGAGGGATATTTTAAACCTTCCACCCCTGAGAGAGGGGTGAGGACAACTAAGTGTGTTGTACTACCAATTATGAATATCAGGCACATGCACTGTTTGCGAACTGCTACACTGTCATTAGTACGTTACTCACTTCTGAACAGTTTGTGGTTTGTTTGTGTTGACATTAGTACAGTCTGCTCAGGTCAAATGGACATATTTCACTACTGTGTATGCCTACATACACCCTTGGTTGTGCCTGACTACATGGGTGTATAGTACCTTTGGGTAGGGGTGCAGAAGTGCAGAGTGCATTATTTATTATCGTGTGATGTTTATCTTACTGAACATGCAGAGGTGCTGTGTACCTGTAAATCTATGAAGGCTAGTAGTCTGTCTGAGTAGCTCCCACCTGTGGACATATCCAGATGGTAGACAGAGGTCAGCCTAGTATTATTTGACTGTGCACCACAGCAGTCTTTTCAGCACTTGAACAATGGCATTGTCACAGGTGGTTGCTAGCAGTACATGGCTACATCCTTTGATATTTCTGTGTTGTACTTCTACATAAGGGCATGCTTGTGGGATTCATTCTACAGTTATTTGCAGAGTGTGTAACAGCAGACAAGCTGATATGTCTGTGTGTTTCTGACTCTTCCAGGCCTCAGATACTCTCACGTATATATTTGAACAGCCTCAGGGAAAGGTACATATAACTGGGATACACCTGTGATATATTTCAGACATTTTGCAGTTCAGACTTTGGGGGATTCAGAGCATATGTATTACTACACCTTTTCTGACGTGCAAGCAGTGTCTACTCTCACTTATTGACATTTGTCATTAAGTGAGATTCCACACCTTTCTGCCTACTGTTAGTACATTTCACAGGGAGTCAGAGGGGCACAGCTAACATTTGTTTACAAATCAGGGTTATCACTGTAGAGCAGTCACTGTTGGGAGGTCTGGCCTGTGACCTATGCAAATATGCCAGTGTTTATCCTGCTCTGATACTGTGTTTTGGGTTTGTAAGGTGCTACTGTGACCTTATTCCCTACTAGCATGGCTGATTCTCTTTTCACAGTCATGTCATGCAATTCCACAACACCTGCTGGTTAAGGCCCACAGAACAAGTTTGTGTTATGCCATTCCTATTTTCCCTTTACATTCATTCATGGTAATGCATGATATATTGCTGTCAGCACTAAGTTATTGTATATCTGCTGTGGTGTAGTGGTACTTCATGCAGACCGGTGAGTCCCGGGTTCGAGACTGACAAGGGTATTTTATTTTGCTGCTGAGCAGTACAAGGGCCTTGTCATACAGAGTGACTAAGGCACTTTTAAGCAGTTGTAAGCAGGTTTGTGTGGGTTTGCACGGCGCTTAGCAATGCTTAGCTAAGCGCACACAAGTTCACACTTGCGCACCCCCGCTAACTACTGCTTAAAAGTGCTTACTCGCGCTAACCCCCGCGCTAATTTCTTTTAAAGAAAAGAAAATGGGAAGATAGGATAGTGGTGAAAAAGGGAGCACAAAGAGGGAAAGACAGTAGGGAAACCAGCTCGGGATGTGCAGGATGGGTGTAGGGAAGGTCCATAGCTACCCATTTCTTTACCAGCAACAGCTGTGCATATGTATGAAATTTGGTGTGTAATTTGAAACCTTCCACCCCTGTGAGAGGGGTGAAGACAACAAAATATGTTGTACTGCCAATTAGAATCATCAGTTTACATGTCCAGCGGACATGTGTGCGAATTGGGCAGCTATGTATGGGGCGTAATTTTTTTGTGGGAACAGATTGCCCTTTTTTATTTTTTTTTTAGGTGAGAGTGGAATGTGAGGTAGAGGATGTAGGTATATTTGGTGAGATAGGTCGGGGAGGTAAACAGACAAGACAAACAAGATGCATACAGGGGCGGAGTTTGAAACATGGGGTGGGTGAACACAATTGATGGGGAAGGTTGTTTGGAAATCGCAAGCCCATGAGCCCACAGATGGTAACAGTGGGACTGAGATCCCCACCCATAGGCAGTCACCACTGCACCTTCACAGCCCTGAGGGTGGCTGTGCTGGGGGCTGAGTAGGACGGGCAGGCTCACCCGATAGACGTGCCACTCTCGCCTCAAGCTAGCGTAGGGGATCAGTGACTGAACGCTGGATCTCCCTACGCACCACAGCCCGGACCCTTCGAAGGGTGACAGGTGGCCCTTCTCTGCCCACGCTTGCACAGGGGGGACGAGCCCCATCCCCTACAGCGCTTCCACCCAAAGGTGGCACAGGACCAATGGAGGAGGGGATCCCAGGCTGGGCACCGGAGCTGCTGGTGCCAAGTGCACTCACCAACTGAGGAGGGACAGGTGGGTCCACTGGGACCGGCCTTCCCATACGTTCTGTGATTAGGTGTATTTAATTTCAATATAAACAACAGCATTCCAGATTAGTTGTAACAGCATGCAGTAATATTCCCATTAACCCAACACACCAAGGTTCCAATAGTTGAACAGCAAGCATAACACATGCATATAATGAACAACAGTGGATATTCCAACAGCATGCAGGAATGTTTGGTAGCAACAGGGCACCATGAACATGGTGTTTGAACAGGGCACATGCATCAACATCAATGCAAATATTTATATAACAATAGGACAAATGTCCCAACAAATAATTAAGGTTACATATACCCAATGAGGTGTTGAATTGCGTGGTTTATGCACATATGGTAGGGTGTGGGAAAAAAAATTGGTTAACATCTTATAATGACCTTTTAGTCTACACTACATTCCCAGTGACTGCAAGGCTATATCCCCTACCTGTATTATTACACTTGCCACCATACATTAGGTTGTGTCATGGGTTTGGCTAGTTCAATATATGCCTGACCTATATCTGACATACTAACTGTCCAGGATGCAGATGTTACTGCTACATATTTCTTGTTTGCATTTATATTTCTTTATCTACATATATGTGATATTTTCACATGACATTTTCACTGCGATTTGTACAGAACCCTGCATTTCTTAACACACACTCACATTTCTGGTGAATAATTACATGCTACATGTGTGCCAGGTTTACTTATTCATGCCAGCCAGTAACTGACTATTGTGGACTGTATATATGTTTCACAGCTACTAGCACTTCCATCACCCACTTTATATGGGACTGAATAACTCTGGGTTGCCAGCACATTTTCAAACAGTACTGTTTGTATAATGCAAGGGTACAACAACATTTCAGACTCTGTGACACAGACACACTCTGGGTTTTAGACCTTTATTAATGACATTGCACACTTTTCCACAGGCTCACTCCTTATTTCTTTTAACAGTGTTTATGGCAGACATGTTCAAGACATATTATACCTTTATTAATAGATTAGAACAATCTTTTTTCAGGCTCACTCACTTATGTTATATGCAAGTGCCTGCAGAGATATTAGTCCAGACATGTGTTACCTTTCTTAATTGGTTACTACACACTTTTTCTGCCTCTCTGACTTTTTTATCTGGCAGTACATGCAAAGGACTTATTCAGGCAATTCTATGGCTGTTTTATTGGACTCAACACATTCTTTCATGCTCTCAAAAAATATTTTATATAACAATACATGCAGAATAATCACTAACCTGCCTGGTGGCACAACCTTAGCAGCCTATCAGCATAGGCTTGCTGATTCGTAACATGGTCACCTGCAGCTGTAAAGTAAATGAAGGGATATTGAAACACACCTATACATTATACATACTCCATTATCAATTCTTACATACTGCATTCCATGGCTACATACTCAGTTGTGGGGCATCCTGCATCCCATGGGCCTCCTGTATCCACTGGTTCAGGTGGTCCTGCTTTCGTCTCTTCAGGTCTGCATGGTGGTGATGGACCTGCTCACCAGTCCGGGGAACGCCTGTGGCACTGGTGAGGTCACAAGCTAACTGGTTCCAAGCCTCTGCCTTGCACTCCGTCCCATTGAACTGGTCCTGCAGGAGTCTTGACTCGTGACGGTGGACAAGAAGCCAAACCATGTATTTGAACTCCTCAATGCCCCAACATTGCGCCCAGAAGCGTGAACCCTCTCCTACACCTGCCATTCTGACTGCAAATGTGTGCTACAATCAGTTATGGTGAGTATTCCCGCCTATGGGGCTTAAATATGCCGCATTTCCCGCACTTTTTTGTGATTGGCCATTTTGTAAAATTCTTGGCTGACTGCAGACCTGCTTAGTAATGGTTAAACTACCAATCATAAGTATATGTATGTTAATAGTGGCTGCTTCCCCTATGTTGTCATGGCTTAGTGGTTCTGTACTTTGATTTTGATGCACAGGGTCCTGGGTTCGAACCTTGTCATTCTTTTATTTTAATACTGTCTAGACAGGCTAGGGGGTGTGGCTGCATTTAAGCAACTTAGCTCTGCGTTGCTCCCCGGTGCCCTACGGTGCCCTGGTTGGCACGGCGCTCACGTCCACACAAACAAATTGCGCTGGGTAAAGCGCTTTTAAACTTTGGGCAACTCTATTGCGCTGGGTAAAGCACTATTAAACCATGGGCAACTCTGTTTAGCTGGGTAAAGTGCTATTAAACTATGGGCACCTGTGTTTATCTGGATAAAGCGCTATTAAACTATGGGCACCTGTGTTTCACTGGGTAAAGCGTTGCTTAACAGCAGCCTATTATATATCTGGGTCCTTTAAAAATATGTATTTTGTTCACTGATACATTGGCCATGTCACTGCTTTTAATAAAATTTTAATCATATATGTCTGGTATTATTTCAAATACTGATTTAAAACATAAATAAGAAGGGGAGTGGTGGGACTCGAACCATGAACGCCTCCTCTTTATGCATATGCTCTACCATTACGCTATTGCAATTTTAGTGTGATCTGCATAAACATTCTTTCTTATGCTCTTCCATGTTGGAATTGCTTACTATGGCTAAGCAATGGGCACACCTGCGCACACACGCGCAAATATGGGCAGCTATATCGTGGATTTAAAAAAAAAAAAAAGTTTTACTTTTTATAACTGTGATGGGGGTTTACAGTGTCAGGGAGTATGTTGTTGGGTGCAAGTACATTTGAGCGAACTCGCTCTTGTGTGTTGACATTTTGCTTTTACTACACTTGCAGGGGCGTGGACATTTAGACTGCACGGCAGTCGGACACGCCCCCTGCTTTCATACTCGGTCCGTGTAAGAGTTACGGTTGAGTCAGCGTGCCCTCATGAATATTCATGGCATGCTGATGTCATACCGTTCAACTGCAGCCTCCGAGTAAGACTTATTAAGTCTTACACGGAGGATTCGTGAATCCAGGGGATTATTTTTTCACATGTAATTTTTATTCTATTTTTACTACTTTCAAAATTGCTTTTCTTTGTTAATTTTCTTTTCTTTCTTTTTTTTTTACTCTTATTTTTACTCATCCATAAATGTCTGATTTTGTTACATTTATATATATATATATATATATATATATATATATATATATATATATGGGTCCACTTTGTAATTTCGAAATACTGAAATCTAGAAATTCAGTATTTCGAAACCACAAAGCCGAAAACCCAACAACAACCCACAAATTCAAAAACACACAGCCACAAAGTTCAAAATCCCGTAATTACGCTACACATACAGTACACACATAAACATACACACAATTCCCCCCTACTATCAAACAAACTCATCTAATCTCCATATAAACAGGAGGACAAAGCCCCCTGCACCCCTCATGTAGGGGGCTGCACCTTCCACACCCACTACTCCGTGCTTCGGTATTTTGAATTTCGCGCTTCTGCCGGCTTCAAAAATGTGAGTCTGCAGCTTTGTAAGTTTGAAATACTGCAATTTTAGATTTCAGTATTTCGAATTTACAAAGTGGACCCATATATATATATATATATATATATATATATATATATATATATATATATATATAAATTTCAATTCACATTTTTTGCATTATGTCCCATTTCCCCACAAATGTAACATTTTCTTTTGTCACAGTTACTTATAAAATGTCCTTCTTTTACACACACACACACACACACACACACACACACACACACACACACACATACACACACACGCACAAACATGTTTTGGGTTGTCCCCAGTATTTTAAAACACCCCTAGTCCCGTCCACATTTATCGTGTTTGGTATATGTATATTTTTTCTCTTTCTATTTTTAACATGCTATTACAATCCCAGCCACCAGTCCATTAACCCCTTTTGTCATAAACATTTGCATTTTCCAGCACTTATTTACATAAAGCTTTCAAATGTTCTTCCAAAGTCTCTCTTTCTACCTCTTTTCAAAATTGTACATGGATTTTCTTTTTTTGTTTCCCTATTAAATGCTTTTATCACATAAAGATTCCATGGGTTATAATCTTTCTTTTTTCATAGTCGCCAAGAAAATTTTCCATTGAAAAACTAATCTCAAATATAATGTCACAAAATGTCTCTTTGTTAATAAGAATAAATGCTCTTACCTCATGTGCTCTGACACCCAAAGGAGCTATTAAATTGTCTCACACTTCATACCTGCCCATTTCTTTGTCTTCTTTACTATGAATCCTTACTGTGTACTTCCGTTTTTCATTTTCATGTGCCTTCTTTTCAGTTCCCCCATTTTTGCTTTTTTTACTTTTGCTGCATATGTTTTCATTTCCAACTTAACTCCTTTTGTATTTACACCGTAATGTCTCCCAGAAAACATGTCCTTCATTTTCTGGCTGACTGCACCAACATTTCTTTAAGTAAATCATCCCGCAACTCTCCTAACTGTAGGGTTGTAATTGTACATCCACTGTTTGCTGACTCAGCTTCATTAAATAGGTTTCTTTGAAATATTTCCTCAGAATCCTGCACACATTCTCTGGTCTCGATATTTACTTACTCCTTCATTTCTTTCACCACTCCATCATCTCCTTCTCTCTCCATCTGCCTCTCTGTTTCTCTAGGCTGCCTCTGTGTCTGAAATGGAAACAGAAAGTGCTCCTCCAAAATAGGTCTCACTCACAACAATGATGAGCAGAGGAAGTTCCCAGATGACCTGGTCAAACATCCTATAGTAATACAAATACCACCTTGAGTCTTGCCTGAAAAGAAGATACTAGCCTTGTGGGGTTAACCTAGTCAATAAAGGATAAATAAATAAACTGAATGTTTTAAATTAAATCCACATCTCTGTAATAATTTCAACATTTAAAAAAAATAATATGCATGGTGACAGTTTTGATTAGTGTTTATGGTAGTTGTGAGTAGACAGCCAAGTAATGGGATAATAAAATGGCTGCGGTGGAGGGAGATACTGATCCATTACCCTACCTAAAGCCCAATCTGATCATGATTGATCTCTGTTCTGTTGATCTTGGCTGCTGCATTTTCACCCTGTTTAAGGTGAATATTTGCAGCAGTTACAAATGCTCCTACGTCTTTCCCTCTTCTCTGGTTTTAATTTGCATCCTCCCTAGCATGCATACCATTCTAAATTTATTGAAATCCATTTTCACTATCTTACGATTCTTATCAAGGAATACCAGCTTCCTTCTACTGCCAAAATCTGATAACTTTGTAGAGTCTCTGTTAAGTCTGCTCTTTCATATTTTACTACTTCTATTTTTGTCATGTCAGACAAAAGGCCATTTCTTTTTTCCATGCCTCATGTGATTATGGTGACAGACCATAACTGCTGGAGCAGACACGTCATCCCATTACTTATCTCACCTTTTCTTCGCAGTATGCCATCGATACTATTGCCTTCTCTGTCCTGTTCTCTTTTTTCCTAGACTGTAAACAGGTACTGCATGTGATGATTTATAAATGACTTTAATTTATAGGTTCCTGTGTTCATAGGTACTTACCAGGCTATTGATCTGTAAGGATCGTTTGATGCCTAACCATGCATTTCTAAGAAATTTAACTCTTGTATTTTCCCTATGGCCCTTATATTTTAAGTATGAATGGCCAGATCCAGGCAGACATTTACATGTTACCCCTATCCATAAAGGATAAAGATGTCAAACCATGGTGAACTTTTGGTTTTCCATCCATTCATCCAAATTATTTTGAACAGAGTAAGAGACATACTTTTCTTCATGGAGAGAGAAAGTCAGTTTCAAGAAGTATTTTTCTCTGTGAGACATGTCTATCCTCCTAACCTGTTCTATTTATGTTGCAGAAGAGATTAAGACAGTTGGTAAAAGTTGGGTGAAAGCCATGGAGAGCACATCAGGAGCAGAATGCTATAATGCCTTCCACACATTTGGACCAACTTCTACACAGACAAGGACTAAAGGCAGAGGTGTCAAGATTTACATCAAAAATAAATATACCTCAAGGCCGGTCAAACAGGATAATGCACTTTAATTTTTCCACATTCAAATCACCATAGGCAAAAATCCCATACCACTTCTTTGCAAAATATAGGTCCCACTCTATGACCCAGGAAACCTATAACACATATTTAAGCTTATTAGAAACACTCGCCATCCAACCTACTGTATATCATATTCATGGGTGACTTTAATTGCTCCACTATTAACTGGGAACCATTTAAAACACCAAAGGTGCAGGCACAGAGATTTCTGGATTTTGTAAATACAAACTCCCAGGACAAGATTGACAATACACCGACCAGGAGCACAAACATACTATATCTGGTCCTCAATAATATGGGAGAGTGCTACACACCACCCTAGTGTAATGTTGTCGCTGGTAAGATCAGACCACAAAATAGTCTCCTTTGAAGTAAAAATAAAATCCAGAACCCCAGCTAACCTAGAATATTCAGGAATGACATTAGGGCTAACTTCTTACTATTAAGTGATAACCTGGCAAAATTTCAACCCCCCATAAATCCTGAGAACACTGCTGCCTATGTGGAACTGTTCACAGAAACCCTACACAAGCATGTTAATAGCTGCACAGAGGTAGCTGTACCCACAAGAACTAAGTAAAAAACTAACTAAAAAAACAAGCTATCCTAGTGGAATCACAACACCAAGAGTCTGTATAACAGAAGGAAGAAAATCATGGCATAAGGCCAAGAACCAAGGGTGCCTGCAGGCAGGTGCAAGGGGGTGCACATGCACCCCCCCTGGATTTTCTTAATTTATCCTTTGATAATGATGTGTTGAAATCGAAAAATAGCTAAACTGCACATTTTTCGATTTCAGCTTACTTTTCCATTAAACCTACATGGCTGCATCGTTCAGAGGTTCAGAGGAGATGCTATTGGAGGTTGCAGTCATATGATGGATATGAAAAGCCTCAATTCCTCCTCAAGCATCTCCCTATCAAACCGTTGACAGTTGCACTTGCATAGTAGAGTTATTCATATTGACAGTGGCAGCAAACAGAGTGAACGAGTTTTGTGACCAGAAAAAGAGATATTTTGCGATTATCGGATTTGTCGTGTGTGTGATGGTGTTTGTGCAGCCGTTAAGGACAAGGTACATTGAGAATAGATCATCATTATTCATGACTGTCAAGAAAGAAGCTCCTGGTATTTTTTTTTTACACTAACTGAACTGAATCAATGTCATCTTCAAGCTTGGTGCCCAAATGTGAAAGCAGTGCACTTGAGATGAGTGTGGGTGGGTGATGGTGTCACTGACTCAGTATGTGCATTTCCCCTAGTCACCGACTATGTTTGTATAGTCACAATAAACCTTTTAGTTTTTACTGTACATTTTACTAAAAATATAGTAGGCATGTTAACACAGACATAACATACATTTTTGTGAAAACACACACACACACCAAAAAAAAAAGAATGCGAGTAAGTTACTAAATAAAGGGATAGCCAGTACTTAATATGTTCAAGTGTTTGAGCAACATATAGCTGATAGGAGGACTGCATTTGTTTTGTCACAGTCAGAAATTAAAACGCTGGCTTTATCTTTAACTTAGTAACTGAGTATGATCCTTTTTGAATAAGTCATTATACAGGCTATTATTAGTTATAAAATGTTCTGTGTCAATTAAAGCAGTGATCATCTGTAAGTCCCTAATAGTAGGAAAATTAGACTTTGACTGAAAAAAATGGAGGGAAGCGTCGGATCCTGTCACCAGTAGCATGGTGTGACGGATTCATTTACAACTAAGTGCGTCAGGGGAGCTCTGTTCACAGGTCCTCAGGGAATTCCCACCCCAGTGCCACTTCACTTGTTACTGTATAATTATTTATGACTGAATCCTATTAGTACAAATTAGAAGGAAGAGGAATGTAATTACTGCTCAGCTAGTCCATAAGTACAAACACAGGGTATGCCTGGTTATGCTTATATTATAGGAGATACTAGTACCTGCAGAATGGTTGTTGCACAAGTAGCTCAGAAAGTCACAATTACTGGACTGTATATTTTGATGTTTACATCATGGCTATTTGCCTCTTAGAAACCTGTAAAAAAAGAATTGTGCATAAAACTGACCAAAACATGTGGAAGGGAACAAATGTTCATATGACCTAGGCAGTTTGAGTCTAGCTGATATTTAAAAGTAGGACTATGGATGTGCCTTTAGTTAGGTGTTGCTGTAAATCGAACCAGCCTATTTGAGCATGTTCTAAGGAAAAAAAAGCCATCTCTAGTTAACATCTGAAGTGACTATGTAACTTTCCCTCAAAACAAGAGTTGTGAAACATTTCATTTTCTTACCAGTGGCATATTTTGCATACCTCTCAACTGTACAGATTTTCACAGAATGTTGAGATTTCTTTATATTTTTGGTCTGTTCCTCATAAAATTTCTGTATTTTTTTTTGACAAATCACTAGGATGAGCTAAGGATTAAAGTTAATAAACAATGACATGCATTTCAGTTTTAGACTTCATATCCTTCAGAAAATGCATTCTAACGCAAATCCTTTTTATTCTAGCAACTTTCTAAATGTGTCCCTAGTTTTGGACATTTGTTCCCAACATTATAACAGGCTTTGTCCAGATTACTTGTGCTAAGAGACTGACAGGTATGGTGTGTGTGTGTGTATCTGTGTATATGTATAAGAGGAATGTAGTATACCCCTCAGCTATCCAGATTTTTGCCCCATATTCCACCTAAAAATGATTGCAGTTTCTAAATAGTGACAGACATTTTGAGTTTTAGGTGTCATATCCTTTAGAAAAATGCATGCTAACATATATCCTGTTATTCTAGAAATTTTATAAGTTCATCAGAGCAATATTTATATTCTGACTGTCCCTATATTTTTTAGGCTTTGTCCAGATTTCTTGCACTAACAGGTTGAGGTGTGCGCATGCGTGTGCGTGTGCGTGCACGCACATGTGTGTGTGTGTGTGTGTGTGTGTGCGTGCGCGTGTGCGTGCATGTGTGTGTGTGTGTGTGTGTTTGTGTGTGTGTGTGCGTGAGAGAGAGAGACAGTGAAATGACCTAGAGTTAGCAGGTGGAATTTATTTTCAAGTGCATTTTCAAGGAATTGTGAGCTTCAAGGAAAGAGAAGTTTACTGCTGCTCATGTTAGGTACTGTTTTGTTTAGCAAATGGTATTATTGTGGTATAGAATTTTAAAGCAGTCTAAGTAGCACTGCAGGTTGCATACTTGTGTCTTGATTCAGAGGGCTGCCTGTAGCTTCTATTCCCACAGCATGTAAATTTGTATTTTAAGGGGGTGGGGTACTGCAGTCCTTAGTATGCCCTCCTTTGGATGAGATGCCTAGTAACTCAGAACCGCTTTTTCAGCTTGTTGTCACCCATTCCTTATTGCAATATACCAGCTTACCATTTCTTTTAATGTAACACTGGCAATTTATTCAAGGGCAACAGGCACTGAATTTGTAGATGAAACACTGAAATATAAGTTGTTTTATAGCAACAACCTCTTCATTAGTTTCAGATCTTTTTAATGTGGAATTATTCAGATGACTTACTTCTGCAGAGATTGTGCATATTGACCGATATTGGTGGACTGTAATGACAAAAGTTTGAGTGGCCTTTTATGGTTGAAATGTTCTGAACTGGTCAGTTTGTCATTAATGGTTCATATATTTTGTTTCACTGCTTACTGGACAAATGTTCAAACCTTTACATTTAAGACACACTGTAAAAAGTGGTGCTGTATTATACAAGGGATATAATTCAATTATTACATATTATAATTAATACAACCAGGAAGGTGAATCACAGTAATTTTGCATGGTCCTAAAAATGTGTGCAAGGGGGCCTATGGTTTGAAAACAGCACAAAGGTAAACTTAACCTGCTGCTGCCCAGATGCATTCTCTTTGAATGTGGGTTTCATTGTTGTTTCAGTGAATGTGAGCTTCAAAGTCAGAGACGTTTTAATGCTAAGTCTGTTTTCATTGCAAGACAGTTGCTTTGTTTAGCAAATGTCTCAGTGTTTGTGCTATACAATTTGAAATAAATGTAAATTAAATTCAAATATCTTTAGTCATTGTAGAAGTAAAGTATAAAACAGTATGCATACTGAGAGTTTTGAGCGGTGTTTATGGCAACTGGGAAGAAATAGCCAAGTAATGGAACACTGGAATGCTGCGTGGGGGGGGGGTTGCATGGTGGGGCACTGGATTTGCACACCCCTGCAAATAATTCTGCCGGCTCCCTTGCCAAGAACACTGCATCAATGGTCCCAGACAACATCCCAGGATGCCTTCTAAATAACATGGAACATGACCTATCAGGCCGTCTGGAATCACTATTTAACCATAGCCTCCAAACAGGCTTCATGTCTAGCAATCTAGAACAGACATTGTCATCCCTTTACAGAAAGGTGGACCACTCACAGACCCTGGAAACTACAGACCCATAATCACTGGTCTCACATGTAAAGCCATAGAAAGAATTATCATGGAAATGATCACCAATGACAAAGGAAACCTTCAGACACTGGACCCAACTCAATTTGGTTTCATTAACTGCAGGTCTTGCGTGGGCATCATCCTGTTGGACTTCTTTGAGAAGGTCACCAAAGCAATGGATGAGGGCAAAATGTTTCAAACTGCCTACCTTGACCTGGCCAAGGTATTTGACACAACATCCCACTTAGGCATTGTTGATAAACTCAAGAGGATAGGTGTAAACCTGTATGTCACCTGTGGATGGCCAGCTGGCTCGCAGACAGGACCCAGAAAGTTAGAGCTGGGAGGTCAATCTCTACAAAGAGGCCAGTCACAAGTGGAGTCCCTCAGGGATCAGTACTGGGACTACTCGTTTTTGGCATTTACTTTTCTGAAGGCAAGGCCAATGTCAAGGGCCTCTGGCTGACCAAAGTTGCAGACAATTGCAAATTAGGAGCAGTCATAGACTCCCCCACCGACACTAATGTTCTCAAGGAAGTGCTGACAGACAAATTACTTGTGTCAGAGCTATGGACTAAAACTAAATGCCAAGAAATAGGTTACTTAATACCTTTTTATATAGTAATAAATAAATATCACTTATAAGGTAAGCACATTCATTTTCTAATGTGCTTTGGAACAATTATTTAACTGAATATATCAATTTAAATGTTTAACTATTATGGCATTTCATATCAATTAAACAGTTATTTTACCTGTTTTTTGTAACTCCTTAGCTAATTTACTAATTTACCTATTTATTAATCACATCTTTTCATATGTTAAGCATCATTTTTATTTTATCCATATGTCTAATGTCACATGGATTGTGTATTGTTATGAGGATGTTGGATGTTTCATATAAAGGAATTTGAAAACTATATTTCATTGCAGTATTCATTTACAGTCATTTATTTACAATTATATTAGTCAAGCATTGAACTCTTATGCTAGTAGCAGCTGTTGCTAGGCGATCCAAGCATCGTTAACTGCTATCTACGTTCTTCTTTTCTTTTTCTAACCCTTCATTTCATTAGCAAAGGCAGAGTCTGCCTTGCATTGTTGATTTCAGTTTTATAACAATAGATACCCCGTTTTTTAGGTATTAGAAGAATGCAAACCAATAATGGCCACTATAGACTTCCAGTCTACAAGCTTGTGCTGTGAAACAATTATTGTGGAGCTTGCATGAGCTTCAACATAAGCATACCCTAATGTTTTTGTATACTTTCCTAATCTTAAGTCTTAATACAGTAAGTTTTTTTCATTGGGCTAACCTTGCTTCCTGAATATTTATAAAATTATTTTTAAAGTCATCTTTAATGTTAGAGTCACTATGGATACAGCTTGTCTTGATGTTTTTTCACTTACTCATTCAGAACAACATTGCTACATTTTAAACTAACATACCTATGTCTCATTTATTTTTCTAAACCCAACAGATCAGAGGGACAATATATGTGTGTGCAGAGCTCAATGTTAATGGAGTTACCAACACTGAGCCAAAAAATGTAGCAAGCCTACTGGCAGACAAATTCAGCTCTAACTTTACCCCTCCCCGGCCTCCCCTCAGGAAATACTATAGGTTCTTAGGTTCATAGGTAAGTACTAGGCAATCGGTCTGCAGACTATTTCTAGCCTAGCCAAAAAAACATATTCAAGATGTCCCTCTAGCCTCAAAGAGGACAAGACAAGATAGACAAGGACAGAATTTGAGGCTGTCCATCCAGTTATCTAGGTTTACCTTGAAGGTGGCAAGGGTGCTACTCTGCTTGACATGTAGGAAAAAAGAGGTCATTGTTCCCCTCTACTCATCACTCATTAGACCCATTATAGAGTACAATGCCCCTTTTGGAATGTACCTCACAAGACATCTGCAGCAGCTGGAAAGGCCACAGAAGTACCTCACAAAGAGGATTACTGGCCTCAAACAAATGCCTTACACTGACCACCTCAAAAAACTCCAGCTTTACTCCATAGCATATCACCTACTCCGAGGAAATCTCTGCCTAACATATAAAGCTATGTCAAACCCAGAGCTGTTGGACATGCTACACCTAAAGAAATACCAATCCCTCCAAGCTACACGCTCTAGGGACCTAAACCTTGTCACCACAATAAACAGGACAAGCTGGAGGGATAGATTCCTATCCCAGAGACTTCCTATACTCTGGAACAAGCTACCCATCTATGTCAAGCAAGGTTCTTCATTAGCACTCTTCAAGAAAAATCTTGATGAGTGGATGGAAAATAGGAAATACACCCCGGGGATCACTTCTGTGACTCTGCTGGACAGTGGCACAGGAAAATAACTTTCTTGGGTGGCGTAAGCTATGGAACCCTACTGGCTAGGCTTACATAGGCCCTTGGGCCGATAGCAGGGTACCTACCTATGAACCTATGAACCTATATGAATCTATCACTCCAGTGTGTCTTATTTACAACTGAAAAAGATTTAGTTCCTTTAACCAAGTACTAGATGTTTTGCAAAGGAATAGGAGATCAAATAGAGATGGATCATTCATGGTACGACAGGCTAGATATAGAGCTCAACAGAGGAGTTGGGGGGGTTGCATAATGGTTAAGGTGTTTGCCTCACAGACAGAAGGTACAGGGTTAGATTCTCACATATGAAGAAATTGGCTAGGCTTAAAATGACCCAGTACTTACCTATGAATTTATGAAGGGATTGCTGAATGCCAAGTGTAAATTCTACATTTCAAGGGTAGTTGATGCTGATCACAGAATTGTTCTACTAACAACGACCATCTAATTATGGTCAATTAGGGTACACGGGTTTTTACAAAGCTAGGCTTGCAAAGGCCCTAAGGTCATTAGCCTAGTAACCTCCTATGAACCTATGAACCTAAGGAGTCTGTAAGAGACTGAGTACAGAGAAATGGCTGCCAGTCTCTCCTGATAACTAAGATTTTTTGAAACCACTGATCTTTTTAGTTATGAATGTCTGAGGTCTTTCAAGTTGTATGATAAGTTCAGATAAATACATGCCAAAACTGGAAATTAAATAGGCCATATAAAAGGCTTTCCAAACTACTGTGGAGACATGATGGTCAAATGATAAAGAATTATCAACACGTGTACCCACATGACTTACAACAATGGCTAATTGGAGGGATGCATCTCCTATACAGTAGTAAAATGGTTTTATTTACCAAAATGAGCATTTTTTAACATTTAATTTGAGAACATTCTCCTTGGACCAATTGTTAACATACCCCTGGATTCTGCAAGCCTTGCACGGTATGCAGGATTAGTGCAGAAGCTGCAGCAGGCAATATGTATGCTGTACGATCCAGGAATAGCCTGTAGGGACGTGCATGAGCGCTCCTGCACTAGTCCTGCATGGACTCAGCCCCTGTATGCAAATTACCCCATTTGCAGGAGAAATCCATGCAAATGAGGTGAATTTGCAATCCAAGCAGCCTGAAACCAGCAGTGCAGGACTAGTGTAAACTGCATAAATGTACTCCACCAGTAATGGAGTACATTTCTGCAAATTCCAAAAACGGAGCCATGACAGCTCCAAATAAAGGGTGGATATCATTTAGAAAGCATGCCAATGGTCAAGTATAACGCCATTGGTATGGAAAACAGGTGAAAAACAAAAAAATCAACTTTTATTTTTTTTTTAGCTGATCTTGGCTGTTTAAGCGTAGGTCAGCGGCGCACAAATGGGATCGGGGGAAAATAAGAAAATAAATGTAAAATAAGCATTCTAACTAAAATCACTATTCTGCCATTATAGTCAATGGCAGGCATAAGACAACATGGCCAGTGCATATTGATTGCTAAGGGTGAGGCTCAGTGTGAGATATGTAACTATGCATTAGCAGGCAATCCTATGCAAATGAGGGGAATGATAGTGAATCCCAGTTTTCCCCAGCATGCTAGCCAGCTCCCAACAGTGTAAGAGCAGGAATAGCTTGGTGCAAGCCTAGGAGTCAGCTGACATCATAGGGGGGAGTCAGGCATACTGTAAGTGGATTGGAGCCCTGTGGCTCAGGTTTGCTCCTAGCTTAGCACAGCTACGCAAGGGTGTGTGTCTGAGTCTGCCTAGCACTCTTTACATTGCCTAAGCGGGTGTGCGTGCCACGCACCAGGTTTTAAAGAAGAAAATAAAAAGTAAACCAGAAAATAGCAGCTCTGTGCACATTTGAGCACTGTGTTTGTGCAGCGCGCCCCTGGGCTTAAACAGGAAGGCAATGGGAAGGGAAAACAGTAGTAGGAAGTTAATCAGGGAGAACTAGCATAGCTGGCAGGTGAAATGTATTAGAATCTGCCAATTACACAGGCAGCAGACCAGCCCAGCCCAGAACACAACTATAAACTATGCAACCACCTTCCTCTCTGTTTTTTCCCATAATCTACACCACCGGTGTATACAAGCGGGGAACTTTTAACAAGCAAAACTACAAAATGGTAGGGGCTGCAGCAGGCATCATACAACATGTGCAAGAGGTTGAGGGTGGTGAGGATGTGAATGCTGTCAACCAACCCACAGTGAGGAAATGGAGAAGGGTGTACAGACCCAGGGTAACTACCAGGGGCTACATGAGCTGAAGATAGTGGAGCGCTATAGGGTGGACAGGGACCTCCTACAGCAAATTGCTGAGCTGTGCTGGCCACGCCTGACACACGAACTGACAGAGGGGAACCCATCCCAGTGGATACCAAGGTATGTGTAGACCTAGGAATACTAGCCACAGGTACCTCCCAAAGCTCAACTGGGGATATCATAGGGATCTCACAGGCATCAGCATCCAGAGTATTCCACCAGTTTCTGGATGCCATGTCAGCACATGCCGGTGAGCACGTATATTTCCTCAACACCTGTGAGGTGTTGGCCAGCAATATGTGTCTCTTCCACCAAATAGCAGAATACCCTGAGGTAGTGGGTGCTATAGACTGCACGCACATACACATCAAAGCACCACCTGGGTAGCAGGGTAGGGTTTACATCAACTGCAAGGGCTTCCCCTCCATCAACTGTCAGATTGTGTGTGATGCCCAGGGCATTATAATGAATGAGTGTGCTGGCTGCCCTGGAAGCTATCACGATTCCCACATCTGGCATCTGACGCAGCTGTACCAGAGATTTGCCAGTGGGGACATCCCTTACAGTCACCTAGTTGGGGATGCTGGTTACGCACTGGAGCCGTGGCTGATGACACCCATCAGAAATACACACACACTCGAGCAAGAACGCCATAATGAGGCACACGCACAGACAAGACGTATAAAAGAGCATGTGTCTGGGATGCTCAAGTTATGGTTCCAGTGCCTGGACACATCCGGTGGAGCCTTGCAGTACTCACCAGCTACATGTACTCAAATTGTTATGGTATGTGCCATGCTACACAATATGATCCTGCAGAAACAGCTGCAGCAGGAACAGCATGGGCCAGGGACACACAGCCCCCCACCAATGCCAAGGCCTGCACAGGCACAGAGTGACTCAGAGGAGGAACAACCTGAGCCTGCCCCAGTAGGCAGATGGAGGCATGCCCAGTATGCCCTGGCCTTGGCAAAGAGGCAACACATAGGACATACACTGACACAGTAGGGACCCAGGGAATGACACCTCTCTCTGACTCGCACATACAGTAAAAGCGATGCCAAACATGATACTACTCAACCATGTATAGGGAGTGTACTATGTGCATCCGACATAGGCAGCCCTCCAGCACCATCCTCAATACTGGCATACCCACAAAGTAAGTCAATCAACCTATCAATTGCCGAATGGAGTAGAATGTGTCGTTACCTGTATCTATGGTATGGATGTGAGCATGCAAGGGAATTTGGTGACTGAATGGTATGCCAGCAGATAGTAGACACCCATAGTGGCACCATGATATCTGTAACAAATACTGGAGTCACCATAGTAGCCAGTACTACACAGGGTGACAAAACCCACTGCAGGAAATGTACTGGCCATCATGTGTGTCCATATGACTCACATATGCCAGTCAGGGAGGTTCACATACCCAACAACAGTCTCAGCCAGCAGGACAGGTGTAGACAAACACAAACAGAGGCTGTGCTATGGCCTCTGAATGATGCCTATGGGTAACCACCCCCCAGGCCTACACAGACAGACTACAGCAGGTCAGGCAGTGGTATGTTAGTTCTGAAGGATAGGAAGTCAGACACTAATATGTAGGTCAACCAAAGCTAAGACCTGTAGTACACTGATATGCCTCTAGTCAGCATGATAGGTTAGAATACAAAATGAAATGGAGTACCCGACATACCAGTACAGTAATAGCAAATGTGTACAAGTGCCATGTGTGCTCCCCCCATCCTATGTAGGCATGTAGAAACAGTCAGGTGTGCCCCCTCCAATCATGTGTGGAAATGTAGAAACAGTTCGGTGTGACCCCCCCCAATCCTGTGTAGAAATGTAGAAACAGTCAAGTGTGTCCCCCCCCCAATCCTATGTAGAAATGTAGTAACAGTCCGGTGTGCCCCCTCCACTCCTATGTAGATATGTAGAAGCAGTCAGGTGTGCCCCTTCCCCCAATCCAGCGTAGAAATGTATTAACAGTCAGGTGTGCCTCCCAATCCTGTGTAGAAATGTAGTAACATGTTTGAGTAGGTATAATACCAGTGGAACACAGATACCCAGAGGTGGCCAATGTAGCAGGATAGGTTGTAGCATTTGCACAATATGCAGGTCTGTGTGTGTTAGGTTGGTGTGTGTTTCATACTGTGTGAGAGTGGTCAGTATGTATGCATGCTGAGGCAAGACCTGGTGGCCATTGCCCACTACTGCTGATGACAGAGACAAGCCCTTACAACTGCAGTGCCAAAGACAATTACCACCAGTATAACACATGCTAGCAGTAAGCCATTGTAAATGTATGGTGGTAATATGTGTCACCATCAGAAAGAATGACATGGCATGGCTGTTGGGCTAGATATACAAGCAGTACACAGGGAAAAGTACCCCAGACATACAGTATATATTGTGTCACTGTGAAATGGAGACACCCTTGGAATTGTACATACAGGTATGCATCAGATTAACTGGTCCTGTAGTAGAGGATACTGGTGATGTCTGCCCGAACACTTGCAGATCACAAAGAAGGTAGGACTGATGTATTGGGAAGCAGCTGATGCACCTGCACATGCCAGCATAACTGGAATGCCCCATGCATATCTGTGTGTCAGATGCAAGTAGTGTCCATAGCACACATGCACCCAGCTCACACAAACACCACCCACAGGTACTTCTCTGGTCATATCCCTGCTGTGGGGAATGGGTACAATATGATCCCACCTTTATATGGCAATAGCGGAAGAATGCAGCATGCAATGCAGGTGTCCCATGCAGGTGTGTCCCTAGCTGTAGGCAGCACCCTGCCAGCATCCACACCACCTGATCAAGACTGATAGAAGGTATTGGCATGAACACCTATCACACCTACCCTGTCACCCCAGGGGAATATACTGTATGGTGGTCTGAGACTGTAGGACTGACAGAATGCAACAGCCTGCCACATCTGGCCCGCAACAACACCTAATGGCCCATAGGACTCTGCCAAAGGCCTGTGTCTCACACATACTGCCAATGCATGTTATGTCATGGACACCCAAATAACAACATAACACACTCCACATAAGCCATATGCAAGGCCATGTGGACAAACAACAGTAACATGTCCACCATGTCCCACTGCATGAACTGTGGACCAACACTAACACACACCTGTGATGGGGTGATACCCTTAGGGAAAGTATCAGTGAATGTTTGCATAATGTATGGAAGAGGTTGGAATAACAGAAGGGGGTGGGAGCATGGGCAGCATGGAATGTGCAGGGTCTGACACCAAGCTGTGTGAACACACTATCCCTGGCTGCAAACACATAAATGGGTGGCTACACACCTGCCCGTACACCACAATAGGGGTAATGTCCTGACCCATAGCCCCTGCCTCTGGGTAACTTGTGCGGATCAGTACAGCTGTGAGGCATTGCCACAGCAAAGTAAGGCCATACTGTCATGTCGATGGGTGTACAAGTATGGGATTCTCTACCAGCACTTTACCAAGGTGCTGAACCGCATGCACAGACCCAGCAGCACATGTCTGCAGCTCCCACTCCAGAATGGCATAACTTACCATGAATACATAGGTGTCTGCCCACAATACTGAACACAGCTGCAGTCACCCTTGTCCCCCAAGGCATCACTGTGAGCAATAATGTCCACCTGACAGTACGTGAGGACAGAAAACATCACATTGTATAACAGTACAGATGTCTGAATATCTCTGCTAACAGCAGTACCATGCAGCTGAAGCAGCACAGACACAATCACCTACAGTACACAACATCCCCTGCACAGTGTGTCCCCATATTCCAAATGATCGAGGAAAACCCTGCAGAAACAGTTTGCTAACTGTAGGTGTACAACACAAAGGTCTGCACTGGAGTACAAACTACTTGGAATCGATCCACACATTCAAGACAGAAGGCCATACTGGGCATGCTCACACACTTAGATAAATGAAGGCAATGTCAGACAACAACATACTGAAAGGTCATACTGGGCATGCTCACACACAGAAACAAATAAAGCCCATGTCTACAAACAACAGTGGACCATACATATCTGGCATTTGCAGATGTTAGTACATACACTTCTCAGTATGCACCAGCCATGCCTTGCACACACAGTGGATAGGAATACAGACACATATCCAAGGACAACATAATATAATAAGCCAAATGTAGGCATACATAGATGTGTGGAAGAGAGTGACTGTGACAAGGAGCCATCCATTATGAGGTCTGTCCCACCCAGCAGACAGCCAAATGGCTACAACCACATGAGGTGTAAATATAACTCACTGTAGACATTAGCCACTGGCATCCATCAGCATTACAGACTATGTGGGGCAAGTGCTAGCTGTGCAACATGATTGTGAAAGGAAGTAATTATTTAGTAGCTGTATACTCATACCTGTGGAATATAACCCTGCGTGTGCCCGTGTGTGGTGTGTCAGCCTCTAGATGAATGGGTTATGGCCCATGCACACACAATACCCTCCCCATAGCCCTACTATAACATGCCTGCTGAGGTCATCCACTTTGAAATACACCCTTGGGAAAGGTGTGACCCAGTAATCTCTGTGGTGTGACCCCTAACTGCATACTGCTGTAGTGTGATAAACTAGTTAAGTACGAGTTCCAATCCCAGATCCTGCAACTGTGTGTGTGTGTGAGTGTGTGTGTGTGTGTGTGTGTGTGTGTGTGTGTGTGTGTGTGTGTGTGTGTGTGTGTGTGTGTGTAGAAAGCGATGCTGTTTAGGCTAGTCACACTCACTACAATTCAACTGCCCTACTTTGGCAAGGCTGCTGATGTCATTCACTGTGAAATATACCTGTTGGAAAGCTGAAGCCCAGTAATCTCCATGGTGCATCCCATAACTGTGTACTGCTGTAGCTTGATAAACTAGTTAGGCAGGAGTTCTAATCCCAGACATGGCAAGTGTGTGTGTGTGTGGGGGGGGGGGGTCTGTGTGTGTCTCTGTCTGTGTAGAGAGCAATTGTTTTTAGTCCAGTCACACTCACTACACTTCAACTGCCCTACTTTGACATGCTGCTGATGTCATTCACTGTGAAATACACCTTTGGGAAAGGTGTTCATAAGTTCATAGGTTGGTACTAGGCTATCGTCCCTAGGGTCTATACAAGCCTAGCCAAACAATTCCTTGGATATTTATTCCCACAATATTTACTTCCCTGGACCCCTGTCTAGCAGGGCGACTAACATGATCCCCGGGGTGAATTTCCTATCTCCCATCCAGTCGTCAAGGTTCCTTTTGAAGAGGGCCAAGGAGGCGCTATGCTTGACATGTATGGGCAGTCTATTCCAGAGTATGGGAAGTCTCTGGGTCAGGAACCTATCCCTCCAGCATGTTTTGTTCATTGTGATGACAAGGTTTAGATCCCTGGAGCATGCGGATCTGAGGGATTAGGATTTCTTTAAGTGGAGCATGCCCAACAGCTCAGGGTTTGACATGGCCTTGTATGTTAAGCAGAGATTGTCTCTGAGTAGATGATATGCCACAGAGTATAGCAGGTGTTTTTTTAGATGGTCAGCATAGGTCATCTGCTTTAGGCCTGTGATTCTTTTAGTGAGGTATTT
Source organism: Protopterus annectens (assembly GCF_019279795.1). Lineage (NCBI taxonomy): Eukaryota > Metazoa > Chordata > Ceratodontiformes > Protopteridae > Protopterus > Protopterus annectens. The sequence goes on along the minus strand of NC_056742.1, from coordinate 399,619,093 downwards.
CTGTGGTCTTTCCAGCTGTTGCCAATGTCTTGTGAGGTACATACCAAATGGGGTGTTGTACTCTATAACGGGTCTAATGAGGGATGAGTACAGTGGAACAATTACCTCCTTTTTTCTGGATGAAAAGCCCTTAGTGATGAGGTGTGCCACATAGAAGGATTTCCTGACTGTTGTTGCGATGTGGTTATCGAAGGTGAGACCACTGTCCACCTGTGTCCCTAAGTCTCTCATCACACTTTTGGTGTTTAGTGTACTGCCACCTATGTGGTAATTCATAGTCAACAATAAACTCCCAGTGCTGTGGTGAACTGTCTTAAGACAAAAATCAGACAACAACAAAAAAAGACAGGATGTTCACCAATGAACTGCGGCTCCAGGTATAACAAAAGCACGAGCTGGTAAAATCCACGGTCAATCTTCCTTTAATAAAATATTGACAAAACACAAATAAGATAGGATAAAACAAAGTCCCTAGAAAACACACGATAAGCGCTTTCGACAAATGTCTTCCTCAAATCGTATTTCAAACAATGGGTCTAGCTTAGGTTTTAAAACAAAAGATTTGACTTAACTAACCAATCCAGATACTGAATGGAAAACATTCAGCCAATCCCTAATGGAATTTCATCACCTTATTTGCACACAATCACTCCATCATTTCTGTTTCCGTGTGTGTGTGTGTGTGTGTGTGTGTGTGTAAGTGTGTGTGTGTGTGTGTGTGTGTGTGTGTGTGTGTGTGTGTGTGTGTGTGTGTGTCTCTGTCTGTGTAGAGAGCAATACTTTTTAGACTAGTCACACTCACTACAATTCAAATGCCCTACTTTGGCAATCCTGCTGATGTCAGGCACTGTGAAATACACTTTTGTGGAAGGAATACTCCAGTAATGCCTGTACTAGGTCCTATAACAGCTTTATGCTGTAGTGTGATGTAGAACTCTGGTAGGGGTTCTATCCCCACACATGGCAGTTCTGGATGTTTTGTGTGTGTTTCTATGTCTGTATAGGGAGCAATGCATTTTAGGCTAGCTACACTCACTACAATTCAAATGCCCTACTTTGGCAATCCTGCTGATGTCAGTCACTGTGAAATACACCTTTGGGGAAAGAGTACTCCAGTAATCCCCATGGTGAGTCCTATAACAGCTTCATGCTGTAGTGTGATATAGAACTCTGGTAGGGGTTCTATTCCCACATATGGCAGTTGTGGATGTTTTGTGTGTTTTAATGTCTGTGTAGGGAGCAATGCATTTTAGGCTAGTCACACTCACTACAATTCAAATGCCCTACTTTGGCAAGCCTGCTGATGTCAGTCACTGTGAAATACACCTTTGGGGAAGGAATGCTCCAGTAATCCCAGTGGAGCATCCTATAACAGCTTCATGCTGTAGTGTGATATAGAACTCTGGTAGGGGTTCTATTCCCACACATGGCAGTTGTGGACATTTTGTGTGTGTTTCTATGTCCGTGTAGGGAGCAATGCATTTTAGGCTAGTCACACTCACTACAATTCAAATGCCCTACTTTGGCAATCCTGCTGATGTCAGTCACTGTAAAATACACCTTTGGGGAAGGAGTATTCCAGTAATTTCCATGGTGTGTCCTATAACTTTGTGGTGCTGTAATGTAATAAACTAGTTAGGGAGGAGTTATAATCCCAGACATGACAGGTGTGCCTGTGTGAGTGTGTGTGTGTGTGTGTGTGTGTGTGTGTGTGTGTGTGTGTGTGTGTGTGTGTGTGTGTGTGTGTGTGTGTGTGTGTGTGTATGTGTGTGTGTGTGTGTCTGTGTTTGTAATTCATATCCTGTGTGGAGGTGGTTGTGAGTGTGTAACAACTGGACTCAATGTGGAGTGGGTTTTACAAAATTGTTATATGGTGGCCCTAGTATATATCACAATGTCCACTGTACAGGGATAACAGATGTGAAATAGCTAAGATGTACAGGGATAACAGATGTGAAATATCCAAGAGGCTGGGGTGTGAATCCATACCCCTACATGTGACATCAAGGCCAGGTAAACAAAGTTAGCAACCTTAGTATTACCCAGAGAACACTTTCAACCCATGTCTCATACACACACACACTTGCCTAGGCAACTGCTGCTATGTTGTTAGTACCCTGCATATTGCCCACTGATAGTAAACATGGTGTGATTGCATTGGGCTACAGATGGCATGACACCCTCCTTCCCCATGTTCCCCACTGGACACCTGCAACACCTGTGGTGCCATCAAATGTGACCCACAAAGGACATACCATGCCTGAAAATGATGCCCTGTATGGACAGATGCCACTGACACTAGGGAATACTGGTATGATGCTATCAGTGTAGGTGCAGGGTAAACCTGCTGTCTATTAACAGTTCCCACCACATGAGGCCAGGACTGTCACATCTGATGATAACAATCTGTGTACACAACATGGGCCAGACACCCCAGGTGCAGTTCCACATGTCACTGCACATGCATGTGGGAGGTGTGCACTTCCCAAACACCATCCATGTCATGGACTAAGGACCACATACATGGCAAGCAATGCATAGCATTGGCCCCACACAATAGTCACCCAGGTGACTGGATAGTGAATACAATACCCACCTGTGTGGGCAAATCCAGAAACTACACCCCTGAGCCACAATGCAGACCATTGTCATATGGCCTGATGCCAAGGTATACCCATCACCTAGCCTTGTATAGCCATCTGGCAGTCAACCACTACACACCTGTGAAGCAATACACCCATGCATGTCAGTACTGGCCGTGTGTGTGTGTATGTGTGTGCGTGTGTGTGTGTGTGTGTGTGTGTGTGTGTGTGTGTGTGTGTGTGTGTGTGTGTGTGTGTGTGTTGTATGATGCATATGGTCACATTCACACTCACTACAACCCCATTGGCATACTGAAGCATGCTGTCTGATGTCAGACACCTCCACATACCCTTTGCTCATATAACCTCCGTATGACCCCTGTGGTGCATGTGATGCCTGCACAGTAATGTGTTGTGGCAATCTCACTAGTGATGAGTTGTATTCCTGGCCCTGCCAAGTGTGTCAATGTGTGTGCATCCATGTGAGATTGTGGCTGTGTTGACGCTGGCACCTGTTCATGCAGCCAGGCATGTGTACTACACCTACCATATAGCTACCATATCCCTGTTGCAGATGTCACTCACCATCACATATATGTTTTGAGGGCCCCTCAACATGTAACCTATGTGGCGCATCCAATAACTGCATAGAAATGTGATAGCACTACATAGTCATCAGGGGTTTGATACCCTCTGCTGGTAGGTGTGTGACACAAACATGCTTAAGTTTTATTCTCCCACCCCTCCCTGGCTTTTCCTTGCCTCTGTCTGCCTCTCTCACTCCCTCTCTGGTGGATGTGGAGACCTGCACCTGCTTTGCTTAGGCAGCAGCATGTGTATTTTAAGTGATGCTCATGATCAGCTGATGGCCTCCGCATGAATTGCAGCCCTCTTCTAGCTGATTGCATGTGGAACAGCTGTGGTAACATTCCCATAGCCCATTGCATGGAAACACACTCCAATATCTAGGAATATCATGTTGGTGTTGGACCTTTTCATTCACTGTGAACAGGAACTCAATCTGTTGTTTGGCAAACAGCATCTCAGATGGATTGGGGATTTACCTCTAACAATATACACTGTGGAAACAGGCCAACACACAGGAGGGGGATGTGCCTGACCTGACTACAGACTGTAATTGCTGCTATACTGCATTTGGAGTAATGTTGGTTTAACAGGGTGTGTGTGGATATGGTTGTCCTACACGTTTTAATACCTGCCATGTCAGTGCTATGTTTATGAGGAAACCCCCTTCTATAGGGTAATCTGCAGACTGGGCAGTGTGTGGTGCCTTTTTTTTCATGTGTTAACCACAGAACATCTATCTGTGAACTGCAGAAGGTAGTGTGAGGATTGCAGTCTGTAGATGGTGAAAGCCATGAGAGTTACTGACTTCATATCCCTCATAGGACATATGTTGCAACAAACCCTGTTACAACAGTAAATGTATGAGGTTATCACAGCAACATGTCAATATTGGCCCTGTGTATGTGCCTCCAGCCACAACTCTGTCAACCTTTGTACATATGTCATGCAGTAAGAGGTGCATATGTGCTGTACACCATAATTAGTGTCATCATATCTGATAACAAACCAGTGAGATATCAGACTGCTACACATGTTATGCATAGTAGGGGTTATATTTGATGACATAACCCGGACATTCTGTGGTTGTGCGTACAGTACTGAGGTCTGTGTAGTTATGGTGAATGTCGACAGTGTGTGTATAGCTAATATGTACTTTGGCCTGTGTACAGACTGTGGTAGATGTCATTGTTCTTGGTCCCGTTCTGTCTGATGTTACATGCTGCTCCACTTTATGTTACCCTATCGGCTTACATGTTTGTAGGGCTATATACACAAATGTCCCATACCACAGACAGGCATCGGACCACACTGTGTACCGGCCCAGTAGATGTAGGGTTAGTGTGTGAGTGGCACATATGAGGATGGTGTTGAACAGATAGTCCATATACCATAATATTACACTAGTTTACCATATGTGGCTGTGGCTGTGTTCACATTGGTTGTGGTTATGCACTTTCACACAGATGTATCGTACTCTGTGCTGTGACATGCCTGTAGAGCTTGCTATATATTCAGGTACATGTGCATTCTCCTAGAGGAAATGTAGGCCAGTGTTAAGCCAGTCTGCCTGTAGCCTGCACAGTGCTTTGTTACATGCCTAGCAGCTTAGTGTACTTACCCAGTGAGATGTCATGTCCAGATACTTGCCAGATGTACTCCTGCCGGGCCTCCCTAAACAGTCATGTATGTCAGACAGAGCAGTGGGATGCTGTACAGATGTATGTCAATATCTAGTGGATAGTATGTGGCCATGGCACCTCTGTACCAGTGGTTATTATGTGTCAGGACAGACAGGGGTTTGTTTATGCATAACCTATGGGGGCAAATGTATACCAGTCATTACGTGTTATACCCATCTACATGGCTGTTAACATCCACATTGTCAGGCTTGGTCCACATGTCTTGCACTAAGGGGTATACCTCTGGACTGTCCAGAGTGTGTCAGAATATCCACATATATTGGCCAATATCTCTGCTGTAGTTCACAGGAGCATTACGTGCTAGCAGCGGTACTGTACTATGATGTCCTTTGGATATCTGTTAGTAGCCAATGGTGCACATGTTAAAATCAGATGTGACCTCAGACACACATCATGTCTGTGAAGACAATCCATATTACAGTAGCAATAGTCTACAAATATACCTGCTATATATACCTGACATCCCATTGCACTATGACATTGGGACTATAGGGGCTGAGGGAGGGCTACACTCCATCTTCAGGACATAGGATGAAGATATATGTATATATAATTATCCAGATATCTGTATAGATATATACACATATACATATCGACATATATAGATGGATATGTATATGTACAAAGATATACATATAAACACCCAGATATATACATATACAGAGCAATATATGTCTACACATATACAGCTAGAGATACATATGCACATATATGTATGGATATCTACATATATATTGACAGTAGTAGTTATATCAGAATAGATATGTATGCACATATAGTTATAGATATCTACATATATACCAACATAACTAGGCATATCTGTACACATAGGATGTGCATACATATATAGCTATATGTATACATATACCCATATATATATATATATATATATATATATATATATATATATATATATATATATATATATCTATACATACATATATGTATACATATATGTATATATGTATATATATATATATATATATATATACATACGAAGAGATGTACACATGGCCATATATATGTAGCACTATACAGATGTGTATACAGACATATGTATGAGTATACATGTGCATGTACATGTAGACATATATAGACCTATTATAAGTATATAACCCTATTCCTGTCATGAGTAAACCTCATGGTTGTGTATACCCTCCCAGATGTATCTCACCTTATCTATCTGCTATGTGTACAGTATGATAAAAGCATATATGTGATGCAACAGTCATATTAATAACAAGGACTACACAATTTAGGAACTAAAGGCAATTGTTCAATACTACTCATTATGTTTATTGACAACTATATTGGTAAAACAACAGCTGTCTTCACAGTGGTCATGGTGTAGTGGTTAAGTGTTGTGACTTCGGTGTACAGGGTCCTAGGTTTAAGACCTGCAAGGGCTGTTCATTTTGTTGCTGGGCAGAACAAAGGCTGTTGGATACAGAGTGGTTAAGGCAGTTTTGAGCAGCTTTAAGGGGGTTTGCATGGGTTTGCGTGAAGCTAAGCAGTGCTGAGCTATGGGTAAACATATGGGCACTTACACAGTGTAAGCATCGCTTACCAGTGCGCAAATCAGCTCAGCTGTCATATTACAGCAGTGTTGATACTTGCTAAGAATGGCTTAGCACTGGTAACCAGGTCACACACCCGGTCTGATAATCTGTAATAAGTGTATGTAATGCCATGTACAATACATGCGCCTATGTGCTGTTATTACAGTAGCAAGGAGTGTGAGTGTCATGTGTGGGACACAGACATATATGAAGCCTGTACAGCACTGTTATCTGTGTGAATGTATTACATACAGGTGTAGTAGCCCAGGGTATGTGCTGTCACAATAGCATGTAGTGTGTCATGGCAGCACTACTGTTGACAGTGCTAACCCAGGCAAGAGCAGAGTGCTAATTGTAGTACTGACAGCAGGCACACCTGTGGGTATAGCTGGACACTGAGGCCTCCCTGTTGTATCCCTGGTGTGTGAGCTGTGTCACAGTATATACCGCTTGATGGGTAATGATCCATCATGTGGAATGTAACTGTAGACTACCATCTGTACAGCACATGTTAGTGAGGGCTTCCGACATGTAGTTATGGCATACATATTATCAGACGTCAGTCTGTCAACACACTCATGCTACTGCATAGATACTTGCCAAGCTGATGACTGTCAGTCCCTGTACAGATGTGCAGATGCAGGTATCCAGCTGGGATATGTACAGGCAACCTAAGCTTTATTGACACTGACATGTCTGTCCAGCTGTGTAAGAAGTGGCACATATAGGAGATGTCACCTTGTATGCACCACATGCCACGGGTACCTCCACTACACTACCACAGTCAACTGAACATGCTTTGGTACAGGTCTCCATCACAGACACTAACCATGTGTTGTAATGCATGTTGCATACATGTCAACTTGATCACCTCAGTGGCCATGTGCAGGAGGCACCTGGAGGATTGACTGATGCATGTCATTCTCACCCAGAGGGTCACCACAGTAGTGTCTGTCAATAGATTGCCTGCTGCCACCTGGCACAGTTGTGCCACTACACAACCCATCTCCCCTTGGACAATAGCTAGGTACACAGCTGTGACCACCTGCAGTGATGCACCCCTGTAATGACACATGTGTACGTGTGCATGACTGAGTATAGCAGTGTCTGGGTGTTAGCACACCTGTACTTGGGAATTCCATGAGGGCCTTCACAACCAACGCAACACCCATTGCCATAGTCAGTTGTGGCTGCTGCTGTATGGGACATTACATGTACCCTGTTAAGCTCCCCCATACCAGCTACAAAAGCCTTGCAGTACCAGCACAACAGTGTTTTTCTAATGGGTTGATAGGCATGTGATACCCATTGTGTTCTGGCATGTATGTGTAGTTGTGCATGTCTGTATATCTGTAGGGTACAGCATTCAGAGGCCACATACTCCTATTACAACACCCATTGCCACACTGTAGTACAGATAGTGTTGTTGCTGCCTGTAGGTGAGGCATAACAATGCAACACCCTACTACATGTGCGGCATGAGCATTAGATGCATATCCCTGTAGTACTACTGTTGGGGTATACTATGGGTTGTATCACAGTAGCGGCCAATGTGTAATGGTAGTTATGGCAGAGTGTCATCATGGGTTTCAGGGAGTACAATATCCACTGTGGGATGTGGGTGCTGTGTACACTGTCATTACACCAAGATACACCCGGTATATGTACCATGTACCACGTTATAGTTACCACTGCCACCATCAACCATGCAGGTAACTGATACCAAAATCCAAGCCAGTTATGCATATGCTGTGTGCAGCCTACCTGTAACACATTGGACACATGGACAGGTTAGTTAGCAGCGATAGGCCCTGGTATCTTGGATGTGTGTCTGGCTGTTATGTGTCTGTTAATGTGTATATGATGGTATGTCACACTACATATTGTCCATATACACCCATTACATCCCCCATTAGCATACTGTACATGTCTGGGGATGTTCTGCATGTAACATGTAACCTGGGGCACACCTCACCTTAAACGCTGTGTGGTGTGTGCAGTGTAAGCCACACACTTAATATCACTACATAGCTAGGTAGGGGTCTAGTCCCAGTGTTGCCAAGTAACAGTGTGCGTGTATGTGGATGGGTCTACATCAGGTTGCAGTGTATACATGCCTCAGTGGGTCACCTGTCCATATGGCACTGGCAATAACTGTTTTAGTAACCTGTGACATGTGTTCAACTGTACTAAAGATATGTCACAGCCATGGTGTCACCACAGTGACATACCACATTGTGGAATATGACTGCAGACCATCCTCATGCTGACATATGTACACCTACACACAAATGTATAACATTATAGGGACTGCAATCAACCAGTGTTACTAACAGCTATAATGCATCATTGCTGGATGGCTACACTACCTGACATTTATGCATTACACTTTACTCCTTACAACTGTAGTACAGTCGCCGTGTGCATCAGAATCATATCAGCCTGTCCCTGCATTGATGGTATGGATGACAGGGATGTGGCACAGGTAGTATCATATGCACAGGGTGTGATATTGGTTTGTCAGAGGCCGAGGGCGGGCCATACATTTGACACCATGTGTGTGGGTGAGGGGTGTACTGTGGTGAGCTGGGAGTAGTGATGTGGTGTGTGTAAGTATGGGGTTGCCCTAGGTGTGTTTGCATAGTGTGTGGGTATGCATGCACACAGTTCTGCCATGTGGCTGCCCTACACAGGTGTTTATTGACAGCTGCAGACCATACCTGGCAGGGTGTGCAGTTCACTGCCTCCAGCCATGGACACATGGACTGTGCCTGCCAGGGGTTCCATGGGCACATCCAGGTACAGGCCTTGATGTGCTACTCTCACCTGCTGACGATAAATGTCCGCTGGTACCAGGTTCCTCCTGGGACTGGCCAGGACCACGTGCATGAGGCCTGAGGTGGTGTGGTGTGGACAGCACCCCCCCCACACTGCCGGGACTACTACTGCCACTACGTGAGCCCCTTGGTGTCCTAGCACATCCATGTTGACTGCCAGCTGTTGGTGTTGCTGGCCCACATCCATGCGGCCATCACGGCATTCCCACCACATGTCAAAGCATGGACACACCACGGCTGATGAGGGCCATCATCTCACCATGTCATCTATCTGTGAGCTCGGTATAAGCATGGATGGCACCAGACAGTTCATGGAGGTTGTCACTTACAGATGCAAGAGCAGTCCTCTGCAGCCTCAGGCTCTATCTGGTGTAATGTTCCATACATTCCTGCACTGCCATGACAGCCTGAAACATGTGCCTGCTAGTACCAGCTATGTCACCTATGCCAGGAGCATGATGTCCAGTGGGCCTGCCATGAGCACCCTGGGACATCCAACTATGTGGTGCCCTGTTAGATATCTGGCTATGCCTGCTGTGACCAGACACTGTAGGCATAGTTACCACACTTTTCTGTGCACTGCCACCAAATGCCAGCTGTCCCTCCATTATGGCAACTGGTGATGGAGTATATATAGGCACTGAAACTGTGTGCGGAGCTGGGGTGGCTAAAAGGGGGATGTCAAATGTTGGCGCAGTGTCGGCCCCTGACATCCCCACCTGTGCCTCAACAGTACTATCATCATCTTTGGTGTCTGTATGGACATCAACATCAGATTGCATGCAGGAGGAACCCTGACCAACCTCGCCACCTGTGGGGGAAAACAATAAATGCACTTTAAAACCTGTACAGCATTGCCTAACAGTACACACACACACACACACACACACACACACACACACACACACACACACACACACATACACACACACGCACATACACGTCCATAATACTTACCTGTCCATGGCTTTACAGACAGTCCCACATATATATCCATGTGGTAACCCATCCTGCATCACACTTGTCAACATACACAGATTGATACCACTCTGTCACATATCAGTCCTCTAAATGCCTACACAAGTGGTCACATCACAAAACCTGTTACTGCATTACCTGCCTGACCTGTGTGTAGTGGTTTTACATGGCCTCACTGCTGTCATTTGGTATGCACCCTCTGTATGTCTGGACATCATGAGCATGGTCCCTATTTGTGTGGGCTACTATGTTCTATCCAGAATATCACTCACTGGTGTGGCATGTGTATGTAATGCTCAGTAGATGCCAGATATGCTGCTCATTCAGCTTATCGTGACAACTGTAATATATGGAGGCATTCCCTGGTGTTGACTAGTACTTCCCAAATGCATCTGTAGTGCTGCATACGTGGGTTGTAGGTGACCTCCCTGCTGAATGCGATATTAAGGGTGTACCTGGTGTATACCTTCCCTCTCGATGCCTGTTCCATGCTACAGACCATATTATACTATCAGCTGTCCTGTGATTACACACGACAGATATTCCTGGTGTGTAATGTGGCAGTCCATGTCCATGTACTGCATGGTCCCAAAGGGAGGTACAGCTGTATGAACACCCCACAATCTCATATGTGCATACATGACCACCCACACAAACACACACATGCACACATGCATCCTACATGCATCAACCTCCCTCCACTTCACCAGAGTGACCCTGAAGACAAACTAACTAACCACCAGGATGCACACACACACACACACACACACACACACACACACACACACACACACACACACACACACACACACACACAGGTGAGGTTGCACAATGATAGTACACACAGTCCTCCTATTACCCATTTGTCAACATGCAGAATATATGGTACAGAACAGCGTGCAGTTCAGCTATAGTGAATCCATGCTAGCAACAGTATACATGTGTGTGATGCATGTGCTGTGTCACTAGGTGATGCCCCTTCCTCTGGATACCACTGCACCCATGTATACAGTATTGCTGTGTACCTGTTCTGCACCCTGCCATGTACTGTGCACCACACCTCACAGGTGTACAACCCATTGTGGAATGTGTAGTCCTATGTCAGTTATGTCAGCTTTAATGCTCACAGCCTCCTATGTTTTTCAGCAACACATACCTGGGATGACATGTGGACAGTTGTCATTTGTGAATGCCTGATGGTTGATTTAAAGCTCTCAACATCAGTGGACCATGTATGACCAATCCAGTACTCTTACACTAACAACTATCAGAGCATACTGTGGCTATGGGGAGATGTACATACCCTTCCTGATATGATGCACCCATCCGTGATCTGCATTGAGACCACATCACTGCATATCTTAAAAGTACATGTGCCTGATATGTGACATATGTCCTGTACTTTCACATGCAGTGTCTACGGAATGTGTTAGGTGTGTGGCTGCTGACCATGATGCATACACTCTGTGTGGGCATATGTGTGCTAGGATGGCTTGACACACCTCTTGTTGTGTGTACTACAGCAGTCACTACTCTTGGCAGGGGTACACCAGCATGGGCCATCTGCAATTGCCAGTGCATGTTCATTCTGCCCTACACATGTCCCCTACTCTGCATGATTGCAAGGTCTACTCATGTGCACATCCCTTGGTGTTCACACACTGCCGTAACTATTGCTGTGGGGGTAGGGTTATGTCTGCCACAGGTCCTGAACCTGACTATGTGTGGATACTGCCATTCTTAGCATCCTTAGGATCCCTGCTGCAGTGCACTGGTGTGTCATGCTGACACCCTCCCCTTCAGCCTTTTTGCAGATGCATGACAAGTAAGCCCTACACATGTGTGTCACTTTGCAGTGTCCCATACACTGAACACCACATGTTGCAGCCTAGTCCCAGCTGATAATGTGGACTACTGTAATGCCATATGCCATAGTGTATCTCTGCAGAAGTTACCATTGTCTTACAGGTATATACACTGGCGATGCACTGTATATGGGTGTTGTTCCAAAAATGTCCCTACTGTAGGTCATGCCTCCCACCATTATGTTACTCCCTGTGGGCACATTCTGCAATGACAGGATGTTAGTTATCATGCAGGTGTCTGACATATCCTTCCAATACCCCATCATGGTCACCCCTGTGATGCCATGCATTTCACACCAACAAGACGTGCACATGTACAACATGCATTCGGGGTAGGTTTGTTAGATGTGTGCATGGAATATACCATCACCATTAAATGGCTGGTGTGTTGTCGAGCATCTACATAAACCATACTCACCAGCTACAGGCTGCTGCCTTGGTGGTATCCTGGAGGAACCTACATAAGAAGGTGAGTGATGCAATGTCAGTGGCCACAACTGTGGCAGTGCTACGATGGGTGCAGTATTATAATACATCAGCGGTACATTTCCACAATACTACCACACCTGGACATCTGTTTATCACTACTATGCAGCAACACAATATATCTATGACATGTCAGATATGCATGATCTACCTGTACTGATGCAGATGTATACGCAACAGTGATCTACTGATGTGCCCTGTGTCCTTACCTGCATGTTCCTCAGCCGGTGGGTGGGTGACACCCACCTCCACAAAGGTATCTGGCGGTTGGTGGATGGCCAGACGGGCTGGTGCCACGAGGTTGGCCAGGAGCTCCTCCACACGTGTCAGGGGGTCATGGATGGCATCGCCACCCCTGTGTTGAGGTGATCCCCCAGACTGCAGCAGCACGCTGATGGGCATTGCGAAGCAAGTCAGTACAATGATGCCGGACCTGCTCATAACTGCGATTGTGCAGTCCGACATTATTGACCCTGTAGACTAGATCATTCAACAGGGCGGTCTACTCCTGCTGGTCATGGGCGGCCCTGACAAACAGCACAGGGTAGTGCTGGATTAAATATGTGATCAGCACTTCATTTTTGGCTGCTGAATACGTTGGCAAACGTGCATGTGACATCTTGGCTGAAAGACATAAAGATGGAAACAGGTCTGAGCAACTCACACAGCAAGGTTACCACAGTTCATAATACACATCTCTGTCATCCCCCCCCCCCACCATATCAGCTACAACAAACTGTACACACAACTCATTAGGTATGGCTATTGTTTACCTACCAGTGGGACAGATATTGTATTCTACCACACTTTCTGCTATGTGATTGTAACCATGTTCCCTGTGTGGACACTATGATTGCTGGCCTGTTACAGACTATTCACCTGCATGCCATTGTCAGGGCCACTATGGTTCCATATATGCCTGTGGAATGGCTGCTTTGTGATTGCTGCACATCTGACATTTTGTATTATTGGGGATATCTATGCATGCTGTTGGACATGTTCTGGTATTGTGTAGACTATTACTACCAACATATGTTCTGTAACAGTGACACAATAACATGTATATGCACTATTGGCCAGCAGAACCACCTCTCCAGACCCATCTGCCCATGTTACCTGGCCACATCACATGTCTGCTCCACCCTGTGAACTGCTCATGTACTGGTCCAGCAATATTGCCAGGTGGAGCCAACCCAGGGGATGTTGCCCCCCCCTGGGGGCACACATGGACATGTTCCTGTCCCCTGAGGTCAGGTCCAGGGTCTGTTCCATAACGGGCTTCACAGACACATGTGGGATGTGCTACATCACTCTGAGGCACCCAGTACACAGGCCAGGCACCTTCAGGATGTGGACTGCTGTTGTGAGTAGCAGTGGGTGGGAGGCTTGTTCCCATTCAGTCCATATTGGGGCCCATGGGGCTTCCACATCACAGACCATGCACACACCATACAGGGTGTTCACCCACCACATGTGTCACATACCACCCATGTAGACTGTCTTCTATATCTTCCAACCCTGACCACCTCCACAACTATACCTGCCATACTTTCCCATATTCCCATTCCATACTTCACAGACCAGGGCAATGTGGTCCCAAGAAGGGGTTAACATGTGACATACCCATCCATGTTGCACACACTGCCAGCTGTAGCTATCTGTGTGTATTACTATGTGTACTGTTGCCTCGCACATAGCATGCATCACTGTGGTTGGAATATAGGGGACATGTATTTACATACATAAATGTTTGTGTGTGTGTTTGTATATATGTCATGTTCATATCGGTATATATATATATATGTGTAGATATATGTGATGTATATATGTGCTCATATATGTCTACACATGGGTTTGTGGACATACATGTAGACATATATATATATATATATATATATATATATATATATATATATATATATATATATATATATATATATATATTTATTTATATATATATATATATATATATATATATATATATATATATATATATATATATATATATATATGTATATACACACACACGTCTATATCACATTATCGAAAGTTTACTTAATCGAATAAATAAAGTTCGAACTTTATTGATCGATTAAGTAAAACATCGAATAACATAAAAAAAACAAATTAAAAAAAAAACTAAATGGAGTAGGCAGGGGGCAAGCCCCTGCACCCCCCCCCCCTACTTAAATATGCCAACTCCGAGACCACACTACATTGAGGCAAATGGAAATCTCCTCTTACGGAGATTTCCATTTACTTGCACGATTACTTTCACGTTCGATATTAGACTCGATATTGTCAGCTTACGACAACGTGAAGTAGACCGTATAGATATATATATATATATATATATATATATATATATATATATATATATATATATATATATATATATATATATATATATATATATATCTTTACATATTATATATGTGTACATATGTACACATATGCATACCTACATTTGGGGTATATTCAGACATTAGGTCCACAATCTCACAACACCTTCCTGCACAGCTGCACTGTTCTGCCTTGGTACAACACAGTCAGGTACCACATATGGACACAGCCTGTCATTAGGGGGGTATATGTAGGACCTGATTGCAGGTAACCCTATTACACACCTATGGCATTCATGCATGCTACATTACAGATTAACCTGAGTATCCTGCAAGGGGTGGGCTGTGGGTCCCATGTGTCCATCATAATGGCAATACTTCCACCACCAGCTATTGGCCACTTACTATACATACTTCCCATTACACAACACACACTATGATGGTTTACATCCTGTCAGTCAGTGCTGATCTGCACAGTTGATGGCTATGCCTCACTACCCACAGGGACAGACACTATTGTCCATAGCAGTTGTTCGGTTGAACATCATTACAACAACATCTGATGGCACATATAAATCATTCCACATCATCTATCCCATTATTATGGACCAGGTATTACATTCAGTTACATGCATATATACTTCACATACCTTTTGTGGGAATGATGTCTGTTCTGGATATTTTGCTAGATGTTATTATCATTATTTTGTTCCTTTGGCTTTTGCTTTGCTTTGCCTTAGGCTTTTTTCTTTCTCTCCCTCTCAGTCTCTCTCCAGTAAATGGATTGAGCTGCTTTGAATAGATTGCAGCATGGTTTTGCAGGTGATGTACATGATCAGGTGATGGCCTCTGCACCAATCAGTGTCCTTCACTTGCTCACTACATGCAGTTTGCTGTGTAGTACTTCCAATTACCAATGTCATGGCAACCACCTACTATAAATCCCTACATCATGTGGGCGTGGTCCCTTTGCCTTTCCTGTGTGATGGACATCCTTCCTATGTGTGGTCATCAGTGTTACAGACAGCAGGTAGCAATACTTCTTACAGGAGAACCTGCACACTCAGGCCAGCTACATATTTATAGGAGGTTCCAGAACTACTGACAGAGTGTGAGTAGAGTTGTATGCATTGTATAGTACTGGTGTTACAGGGTTTGTGTGTACATACTAGTTTACCTTGGAATGCAGTCTGTCTGCATAGGTCTCAACTGTGTGCCTATCCTCTTGATGGCCAGAGGTGTGCCTATTATGTTTTGTCTGTCCACCACACAGGTCTTGTGTCAGATATTTCACTGGCAGTGTGTGTGTGTTGAGTGCTATCAGTACATGGCTACATCCATTTCTGTTTCTAACTTCAAATTCTTGACTAAGGGTATGTTGCAGACTATCCTGTAACACCGGCGACTTACTTAGTGTATGACAATAGTTTTCCACATATGGGCATATGTTTCAGCCTCTGTCCTCCACCTACATACCAGGCTTTGCACATATGACATGCTGTCAGGGGTTGTTCTGTAGTGGGCTGTGAGTATCTTGGTATACAATGATTTTTATAAATCATTTGGTAAGCATGAAGCATCCTTCTTGTTTTCCTATCTAATCTATCCAACTCATTTTGGGGCCAGCCAATCACTCCAAAACTGTAAGTTAAGACAGGAACAGCAAATTGGTTTATAGCTTGGATTTAATTCCTAGATGTCAACGCTGTTTGCAAGATTAGTTTAAATCTTCTAAAGTATTCATTACTAAGTTTTATTCACATTTGTTCATGTTTTATTGTTCATCCTTCATCAGTTCCCAAATATTTATACACTCCCTCTCGCTCAAGTTCTTTTATATCACATTCTTGTCCCAAACTGATGTTTTCCTGGTGCTGCAGTTTTCCTGCTTTAAATGTTGCTTTTTGCACATTTATCAAGACCAAATGACATTCTTATATCATCTGAAAAAGTTTTAGCAACCTGCAGTTATGCTTTCAGTTCCTCATCTGGTGAGCTATACCGTTTTAAATCATCAACAAAGAGAAGTTGAGAAGTTTTACATTTTGTTGTTTTCTAGGAGCCAAATTATAGCCATGGCCTAAGCTAAGTAAACAGCTTAATGGGTTAAGGGCAAGACAGAACAGTAACAGTGACAGAGAGTCATCCTGGAATATCTTCCTTTGAATGTTTATCCCTGGGATAATAATTTGTCCTTTATCATGGTTTAATTGCAACGTATTATGCCACTGTTTCATGGTCACTGTAATGTAGTCGATCAGTGTAGGGTGTATCTTATACATTTGTAAGCACTTTTTATCCATGAATGTGGGATACTATCAAATGCTTTTTTGTAGTCAATCCATACCATACTTAGATTCTTCCCCTTTTTACAGTTCTCCTGTATGACTTTATGTAACAACAAATAATCCTTTGATATGATTTTCTTTTATTGCCCTTTTGTTCTACTGCCATAATTGAGTTGTCTTCTAAATGACTATAAACAGCATCAGTTCCCGTGTATAGTTTATATGTCATCGGAAGGCAAGTTATTGGTCTATAATTTTTAGGGTAGCTTGTAGGTTCACTCTTATGTAAGAGCATTGTCTTTCTTGATGTTGGCCAGGTTGGTGTCTGTTTGGGGTGCACATATAAATAATTCTTACTCATGGCTAAATTTCCTTGCAAAGATGTTAATACTTTTAATCATACGTTAGGTACTGCATCTGGGCCTGGGGCTTTCCAATTAGAGGCTTTTCTTAACTTTGTTTTAATCTCTCTGGCTGTTACTTCATCTCATTTCATATCCTGCACCTTCAAACTTCTTATTCTTTCTTTTACTTCTTCTATCCATTTAGCATCTTTGTTGTGTTCTACAGGATCTTCATAGAAACTTCTTCAAATGTAACTGTTTCTTCTTTTTTTGGTGGTCTTTCAATTCCTTTTACCTTGTTTCCCAGTTCTCTATAAAACCTTTTTGGTCATCAATAAATTGCTTATTTTGTACTTTTCCTTTGTATTTATCTTCATATCTTCTCAGTTTTTCTGCTTGTGCTGAAATTTTTAGTTTGTTATTTGTGCATGATAGAGTCTGGTCTGTTCTAATACTGTGCATTGCTTTTATCATGTCTATCTTTCTTAGTATTTTTGTTGATCTATTCCTTCTTCTATGGTCTTCTAACAGTGATACTTCTTGTCTTAATTTCTTTATAGTTTTCACTATTCGATATTTCCATGATGGTATTCAATTTCTTCCTTTCCTTTCCCTCACTACCCCGTGATTTTGTGCTAGAACTTGATCAGTTATTAATTTAGCTGCAAGTAATATATCCTGTTTAATTCTGTTATATCGCATGGGCAGCCATGGTGGTGCAGCGGTTAGCGTTGCCACCTCACAGCAAGAGGTTCTCTGGTTCGATTCTTAGCTGGGGTGCCTTCTGTGCGGAGTCTGCATGTCCTCTCTGTGGTCGCATGGGTTTCCTCTGGGTGCTCCGGTTTCCTCCCACATCCCAAAGACATGCTGTAGGTAGATTGGACACTCTAAATTGGCCCTAGGTGTGAGTGTGTGTTTGTGTGCCTTCCGTGGAAGGTTGGGCGCTGGGCTGGCAACTCGACACTGTAAAACTCTACTGCCAATCATGAGCAGACAGTTGATCCGCTGTGGTGACTCCTTACCGGGAAAATGCCGAAAGAAGAAGAATTATGTTATATCACATGGATCTCTATGGACAGTCCTAATTACTGTGTTCATTAGTTTTATCAGACTTCTGACTTTTTCTGGTTTTATTGACCTTCTGAAGTCTATTGTTTCATTGATCTTAATATATCTATCCATGTCTATTAAATCAAGCCAACTCTTCTCTTTGCTCATTTTCTTCCAAACTGAGGGCACATCCCTTGTTTTTCATTTCCTGCAGGCATTCTATAGAAAGTTCTATAGCATCTTCCTGTGGCACATTCTCTTCAATTTCATCCTGTGCCATCTGTTGCTCCGTCATGTGGGAACTCAGTGGCCTATCACTCCTCAACATTGACTGCATCAGAGTTTCCACAGTTTCCTGTTCCTTCCCTTGCTGTCTAGCTTCAAGTGAACATTTATACCGATTTCCTGTGGAAGGCTCCAAAATATCTTCATATGGCACCTGACCAATTGCTTCCTGTTCCGCTGGTTTCCCCCTTAATCTGGATATCCATTGCTCTATCCTGTTGTGGTGGTTTCTGAATTAGATTTTCGACACTGAATCCCTCACTTCGCAGGTGCTCCATAACCTCAGTTTCTATTTCTTTAACTTCTCCATTAATAAGCTCCTTTTCTAACGTTCCCCTTTTCTTCTTATTTTTTGTATTGCAAAGTTTTCCACTTCTGGATTCATTTGCCAGTATTTCTCGTCAAGTATATTAGGTGCTGCTCTTTTTGTATTGGTTAATCTTGCTTTCTTCTTTGCATAAATATTACACCATATTAAATCTCTTTTTTCTTTCCCATGTCCATATTTTTTCTTCAGATGTCTCCTGATCTTCCTGCTACTCCTTACTTTGGGAACTTACTCCCTCATGCTGTGATGTAACCTGTGTTAGACCTTCCACACCAAATACTTCACTTTGCAGGCACTCCATAACTTCAACTTCTATTTTTTAACTTCTAGTTTACTAATTTGCTTTTCTACATTCCCTCTTTGTGATGTTATTTTATTTTTTTTATTGTGAAATTTTCCATATCCAGATGCCTTTGCCTGTATTTCTCTTCAAATATCTTTGGGGCTGCCTTCTTTGTATAGATTAATTTGGCTTTCTCCTTTGCATAAATATTGCACCATATCAAATCTCGCTTTCCTTCCCATGTCCATATTTCTTTTTTATACTTTTCAAATATCTCTGGGTTTTGTTGTTTATATTTTTGCTCTTCCCCAGATGCTTCTTTTTCCACACAGATCAGAGTTTCTTCACAAATCTGTTGTATTAATGAACACAAATTTTCATTTGAGGCTTCTGACAGTTTTTCCTGTGGAAGTATCTTTCTTTCCTCTAATTTATCTCTTAATCATTTTGTATATCTTGTGTCTGGAAATTCTGGATTTTTGCATAATAGTAACAATACATAATTTCTTTCTTATTCTGAATATTCCACTTTATCGTGTTTATGGCTCTTCTTTGGCCTAACAGTTTTTGTGATTTTTGTGGACTACTACTTCCTTATACAATGGGGGGAGGGGCATCCTTCCCCTGGGTCTGGCCTGGCCCCATTGTAGGAATATTTCCAAATTTTGAGGATTCTACGCTGTCATCTATTCCAGTCCTGGCAGCAATGTGCCTACCAGGATTGGGCACTGTTTTATCCTAGGTGTTGTGCACCCAGCTCTCTTTTTTAATTTTTAACCTACTTCTGTCCATGATATATGCTATATAAATACAGTCTATATATATCAGTGTTATCTTAATGAGATTTTGTGAAAAACAGGGTCCACCTTGTGAAGGTACTTACCAAGACTTGAGGATAAATTCAGTTTCAGCAATAATGCTCTCTTACTTGTTGACTTATAATCTCTCTGTTCTTCTCTGTATAAGTTACTTACTGTGATAACAGTGAATATTCCACTGTGCCATTATATTTCATGGTTTTCTCTTTGACAATAGCATTGATCAACTAGCCCTACTTTTGATGGAAAATGCAAATCGTGTGAAGTTAACAAATTGCAGAATAACCAGATATAGATCTAGATACAGATGCAAATGTAGAGATAGTCTATCTGGAGAGCTAATGAGGCCCAGCCCTTTAAATTGCTTGGTTAGAAAACCTAATTGTTTTAATCTTTTAAACTGGGATACATATTTGGTAGGCTACCTATCAATTGGGAAGTTATATTCAATGTTTGGCCTAATAAGGATGGTATATAAAGGGATTAAGACCGCCTTCAATACAGAGAAAATACCTTTAATAATTAAGTAGGCAATAAAAAAGATTTCCTCAATAATACAGATACTTGACATTCAATGGTGCTAAGGTGAGGTTCCCTTTATATGATAATCAATGTGAAAGCCTTGTTTCCCAAATGCCATTACACTACATTTTTTGTAATAAGTGTAAAGCCATGTACTGAGTACAGGGTGCAGACATTCTTGTCCTTTGTTAAAAATATAAAAGTCTTTAATGAAAGTAGTAATGGCACCCATTCTGCAGCCACCTCCAAACGTGATCATCCACAGTCCTTAGACATTTGTCTCCATACCAGAAAAGTTGACTCCAAAAAGAAATTGCCACAGCTCATAATCCTGAAGGACTCAACTATTGACTAATCTATAAAATGCACTAGTGGCATACAGCCCACTATTAGTTGAGGAGGTAGCGCCAACTGTCACCCTTTGTCTACAATCTGAGAACCAATTATCAATCTATCTGTTAATATACCAGTTAATATTTAAGCTGGTATGTATAGCAATAATGCCTGCATGGGAAATCATATTGCATGCTTTAGTAAGATCAATGGACAGAATGACCCCCATCAATGGCATCAGTCACACCCTCAAAAAATTAGACTATTAAGCTGGCAAGCCCTATCCCTCTCAAACCCATAATGACTAGGATCAAGTGCCACGTTAGGTGATAATGAGATTGACTAAGGTCCATTCTGTGATTTTAGAGATAATACTAGGGTGGCCTTGTTGGTGCAGTAGTTAGCATTGTCACCTCACAGCAAAAGGTTCTCCAGTTCGATTCTCAGCTGGGATGCTTTCTGTGTGGAGTCTGCATGTCCACCCTGTGGTCGTGTGGGTTTCCTCTGGGTGCGCCGGTTTCCTCCCCCATTCTAAAGACATGCAGTAGGTGAATTGGACACTCTAAATTGGCTATAGGTATGAGTGTGTGTGCCAGTGAGTGGTCCAGATGAAATACGATGGCAGAGCTAGCCACCCAGCTGTCTAAACCTTAGCTTGAGATGATTGTCACTGTTAAAGTGACACCCCAACCTCATGTGTAAAAATGGGAAAAGGGGTTGAGGATGGATGGATGAAGGATAGACTAATAAGGCTAATGGGACAATAGCTTGCAGGATCATTTATAGCACTGCCATTGTGTAGAGACATCACAACTGTTGTTTTCCATAACTTGGGCACATACCTGTGAAGAGACTAAGATTAAAAAACATAAGGACGGGTTCAGCAATAATATACACCAAGTTATTAATTTATATGATTTGAGTCTGTGTAGCTATACAATATCTGGTCCACACTGGTAACACGAGGAGCAGTGCTAAAAGATTCTATGGACACAGGACATTGAAGTATCGGGGAAAGTAAAAATAAATCTGAGCTACGTTTTTTAGCCAGGATATTTGCTTTGGCTTCAGTGTCTGAAGAGGTAGAGATAGTAACTCTGAGGTCAATGCAGTAATGGATACTAATTCTAATTATCCCTTCAAAAACTAAGTCACCATAAATTCATAGTCAGCCTTACTGCTGCTAACACTGCATGTAAGATCCCTGCAGACCTACTTACACTTCTATGATTGTAGAAAGTTTTTTTATACAAACTTTATCATTTTCTCCTCCTATTATAAAGTCTGTTTATTTGAGACTTTCACTGTTAAAAAATAAAATGAAGAACTCCTTTTTCAAACAAACCAGGTGGAGAGAATCTTTAGTTAAACAGGGGAAAAAATTAATGTATTAAATGCAGCATATACAGGGAGGGTAGCAAATCAATTCTATCTTCCCCTAAGAAAGAAATTTGCAAATGTTTATACCATTTTATCAGGTATAACGTGACACACATGTATATATATATATATATATATATATATATATATATATATATATATATATACAAAGTGAGTCAAACAGGCAAATGACCAGCAAGGCATAAAAAGGGATACATTTATTAAATAAGCAGAAAAAATATAAAAAATTGTAAGCGATTCCACTTATTACAACTACACTTCATCAGACATAACCAAGACAAATAACTAATTACTTTTAAAAATAAAAGCATCCATTCCTAGTCTAAAACCAATTAAACAATTATTCAGCAATGTTGTGTATTTAGCACAGTGTAACAAATGCCTGATATTTTATGTTGGTATGACCACTAGGGTTTTTAGGGATAGAATAAGTGAGCATCTTTATTAGATTAACATTGTGGATATTAGAAGTGCTGTAATCAAACATATTATAGATGAGAAACATGATCATAGCTTTTCTTTTCTCACTCTTCAGGTTCTTTCCCCTACAGTTAGGTTAAGTGATATTAGGAATGTTTTGGAGATGGCTGAGCAAAGATGGATTGTGTTATTACAGGCAGATAAACTACAGGGTCTCAATGAAGCCATTTCCCTTAAACTCTTTTTGAGGGATAGGAAGCTGAAGTCTTATTGATGATGCTTGTATACAACATATATCATATATATAGTTTTAGTATAGGTTTATGGTGTTTATAGTTTATTGCTTCGTAGGTTGTAATGTATTTTTAGTGATGGTTAAGTTAGTAGGACATATAATATTAGTTGATGTTTAGTTTAGTATGTATTATTATTATATTTTAAAGCATATTTTAAAGTGTGTTTGTGAAATGCAGTGTGATATGTTTTGATAGGACTCCCATCACTTTTATTATTTTTACATATTTTTAGGTTTTTAAGACCACTATTGATTATATTGTTAATTATTATATGTTTGGAAGATGCATACCGCCTCTCATGAGGTTGCTAGTATTTATTTAGATAGGTTTTTTAATGATTATTCCTAATTTTATATATTTTTGTGCACTTTGATATGTTAGGTTTAGTTATCTTGTCACACGCTTCCATCTAAATCAGCTCACCATGTATTTAGCTTTGGTAGCGCTATTAATATCTCTGAGTGAGTGTAGTCTCTCTAAATCTGGTCATTGGTGTTAGATGCGTGATATGGGTTTATTGATCTTATTCTTAGTTAAAAGCTTAATTAAAAGCTTTGGAGTTTTTCATTTAAGTAATTGTTTATATTATTATTTGATTTAAGTTATCATTCACTAAGAATAGACTGATGCTATTTAGTGTTTTTGATATAACTGTTTCTGATTATAGTAGTGAGTGCCATTATATATGTATTTTTGGTAGTTTCACTTCAGAATCTCGAATTACTGAAATCTCGAACTTCATATGGTCGAGACCATATGATCAAGTTTTCAGAAACTCAAAATCCCAAAGTGAAGTAAAAAAAAAAAATACCCAAAGACATAGTTTCTGCAGGGGGGTAAGCCCCCCTACACCCTCCCTACTTAAATATACCATCTCAGTGATCGCACTATAGCGAGGAAATGGGAAATCTCACATTCTGCACTTCTGCATACAGAGCAGAACGGGAGATTTCCCTTTTCCCCACAGTAGTGCGCTCTCAGAGTTGGTATATTTAAGGAGGGGTGTGTTGGGGGTTAGGGGGACTTGCCCCTCTGCAGAAACGATGACTTTGGGTATTTTTATTTTTTTTTTATTTCATTTTGGAATTTTGAGTTTCTGAAAACTCTTATCACATGGTCTCGACCATATGAAGTTCGAGTTTTCAGTAATTTGAGATTCTGAAGTGAAACCATTTTTGGTTTATTAGTTAATGTTTTTGTTTATGTATCTCATATAAAATCATCTCAAATCAGAATTATTTGGTATTTCAATCCTAATATTATACACATGTTCACATATTCTACTGCACAGGTCTCTGTTTTTCCTACATGAAATTTACTGTATATTTGGCAGCATGCTACATACACTATGTGACTGCTGCCACAATCTGCTATTAGCTTAAAGAAATATCACCTCCCTGTGTCCAGATGTATAAGCACTCCTCCTGTTTGTATAAAAATGCAATAATTGCAGTGTCCACAAGGACTTGTACAAAATACATAATCATTATGCTCAAACATGGCTATTTCTGAAGTATTTTTCAGATAACATAACTTCCTTTTAAGTGATTACTGTGCAGTAAAATATGTAAGTATGTTTATAATATTAGGATTGAAACACCAACTAATGCTTTAGCTAAGCATATTAGCAATACTAATGAATCATACTGCTTTAAGTTCATGGTAGCAGATAAAACAAAAATCACTATGAGGCAAAGGGACAAGTAATAAAAGGGAGATTAATGAATCAGAATGGATTATTAAATTACAGGCAATGGAAGGCAGTGGTGTCAGTGATTGGATTCCTGTCAAACCTCATCTGAAAGCAAGAAGGCATTGATAAGGTTCTGAATTTTATGGACTAAATGTAAACAATGCTTGTTGCTATGCATTTACTGTAAACTGAATGAAAACAATGTTTTGATACATGTTTGGTGATAGGTTATTTTTTGGCACCAAGTTTGAATTAATTGAGTTGGATTCTTGTGTTTTTAATGAGCTAAATATAAAAGAAGTATTTTAGAACTGTTAACCTGGTCTGATGAAGCAATAAGGAGAGCTGTGAAAGCACTTACAGTTTTTATTTTCTATATGAAGTAAAGATATATGTTTTAACCACTTTTATCACTTTTACTGCTGAAAGAAC
Organism: Protopterus annectens; assembly: GCF_019279795.1. Classification (NCBI taxonomy): domain Eukaryota; kingdom Metazoa; phylum Chordata; order Ceratodontiformes; family Protopteridae; genus Protopterus; species Protopterus annectens. The sequence goes on along the minus strand of NC_056742.1, from coordinate 399,593,663 downwards.
AGTGCAAGTTTAGCCATGTGTTGACTCTGTTTGCTGTTGGCTTGTTTACATACAAGTTTTGGGGAGGAGCATTTACTGCATTGGTTATAGCAGTTTGTTTTGTGATATATTTAATTTTTATTTAGAAAATCATGTTACAGAAAATCATATTTTTGCATGTGAACACCTGCATAATCTGTAACTCATCACATTCATTTATACTTACTCAAACCATGCATACTGTTTAATTACCATATTTGTAAAAATCTAGTTTTCTCTGCAGCATTGATCAGTACTAGGAATTAACCTTGTTTCACCTTGAAAAACTGAAAAGGTACAGGGTTTGATTCTCACATTTGAAAAGGAAAGTGGCAAGACTTAAAGTGCCTCACAAGGGCAGCTAGCCTAGTCCTTACCTATGAACTTTTGAACTAGACAGAATGCCTATAAGGCAAGGGGTGTTTCAGGTTTGACTACAGTACAGTAAGATATTTGGGAGGATACTTGCTATAAACAAAACATTATGTTGGGAACTGAAGTACTTTTACACCTGGTTAAGCATCAGGTGATAAACTACTGCTTGCTGTGGAGGGGAATAACACCTAGATATCAGGTAAACTGTGTTGGGCTTTTAATTTCAGCAGAGATAATTAATCAGCTTGCAAGTTCAGTCATGTTTTACTGTATGTTAAGTCTTTTTTTTTTAGTTTTTTTTAATTGTTTTTTTTTAATAAAAGATGGGGTATCTACAACATTTGCACCAGTGCCCACAGATGCTATTAGGAGGGTTATGTAAGTGACATCAAAGTTTGGGGTAGGGGATTTTTTCAAGAGGCTGTAGTTGAATACCCATTAACGGCAAGGCCAAAGGTCATGAAACTTAGCAACAAGTGCTAGTGAAATTGTCAGAGTTCCAGAAAATACTGCTTTATTATCCTAATTAAGGGTATATGAAATTTTATTACAGGAGTTTAGGTTGCAGGCAGATATAGTGCATTACTTAGACTGAGTTTTTATTGTTTCAAAAGGGAAGGTCTAGTAAGCTCAGTACTTTAAGCTGAACATTTGGTAAGTTTTCAGCTGTCTGCATAAGACTGGGTAGTGTGTCAGACTTGGCAAAAGACGGCCAATCAGTGAAATGCATAATGAAGCTTGGTAGATGGTCTTCTACAACTTCCTTGCTTACATCAGAATGTTTACTAGGATTGCATGAAAGTGGCTTCTACAATTAATTACATATTGTCTTACTAACAGGGACATAAATGGAGATGATTAAAAAAATTAAAAAAAAGAAAGAAGAAACATAATACAAAAATGACACGTTGTCTTGTTGCTAGCAATACTGTCATTTCAAGTATAAGGATTTTGTGCTCAATTCTCATGCTTTGGAATTGGAAGAGAGCAACTCAGAAACCAGGTGGAAAGCATTTATGTCTAGATTTCAGACTCATATGTTACTGCAGTAAGTGACTGCACTGGAACCAACTTTTGGTGGAGATACATTAGCTTCAAAATAATGTCAAAAACATATCGCATCACATAATTATTCATTTAGGCGGTGATGATATAGAATGTGTAGCCAAAATGGATTTGGCTGAAGGAGCTTTGCCACTATTTATGTCATGCTGTATGAAAGTTCTGGAGAGGGTAATGGATACATGGCTATGCAGAGTAGTAGAAAGTAACATGGGAAAAGAGCAGTTCAGATTCAAACAATGACAGCCAGCACTTCAAATCAGCAAAACTATTTCTTTAATATTATTTCATTAAGGAACAGACCGGTTTCAACAACTCCATGCCTTCATCAGTGTTAAAGTTCCAAACAACAATGCCACATTTAAATATACAAGTAATAGAAAACCATTACAGAATCACCACCCATTTAAAGAGACAGCATCAGTTCTTTGAGCCCTGGTGAAATAAAGCCCCCAATCTCACTATCCAGGAATATTCCTTATTATTCAGGATACCATGCCAACCTAACCTTAGTTCTTGTGTATTTATTTTCTTATAGAAGAGGAAAAACTATTGGCAATTACTTTAATCATTATAAGAAAAATGTTAGACATAAAATGGGCACACAGAGAGCAATAGATTGCATCCCTGTTGTGAGTTGCCAACCATGTGGGCATTGTTCTGCATTTAAGTATGTTTTAAAAACAAAATTTACAGATAGGAATACCCCCAAAGTTTTTGATATCCTTTGTTTTGGTACTTGCTGTTCATACTGGGTACTTCATTTAGATACTTGCACGTGTTTAGCTTTTATGTAGGACAGATGTCCAGACAACTTAAAACTCCGATTTTTGCACATATGAGTGACATTAGAAATGGATACCTGTCTAATGCATTATGTAAACATATCCAGAAACATCCTTCTGCTGTGTTTAATTTCACTATTATTAACAAGATTAATCTAGCTTCATTTAATAAATTCATTGCCTGTGGAAATGGTATTATTTAGCAATATAGGTTGTCAGTCTTTGGCATTCATGCCCAAGGCCATGTCACTCACCTCATTACTATATTGTGCTTATTGCTTATTTTATAATTTATGGTTTGCTATTTATCAAGAGCAGCAGAGTTATTGTTGGATCTGTGGCCCAATAATTCTAGAGTAGTGGCAATGCTACTTTATTAGGAAGAAACATGTGGGAAAGTGGAGAATTCTGCCATCCTTCCCTTGGAACTGGGAGTGTTGTTTTTGTGTGTGTGTGTGTGTGTGTGTGTGTGTGTGTGTGTGTGTGTGTGTGTGTGTGTGTGTGTGTGTGTGTCTGTAAATAATAACTTGTTTTAAAGGCTGTTACCATAGATACGACACTGGAAGATACAGTGGTGAAGAGAGGGACAGTGATGAGAATAAGGTTTGGGGTGCTAGGCCAGAGATTCATCTCTGCAGGCAGTCTGTTTATAGTCCTAGTCTGGATATAGATGTTGGAAAGGCTGCACTCAACTCTGGAAAAGAACCTTGTACTGCATAAATAACTGTGTATTTTATGTTAGTGCCTATTTTGGTTTTTTCTTTTAAAAAATTCTTCCATTTGAAAATTGAAAATGTGAAACTAAAGACTGTTCTTATTACTGCAGATGCTACGTTGGTTGATGCAGAAGGAATCCTCACAGCAGTGAGGAAGTTGCCTTCTATAGATTTTTTTTTTTTTTTGTGAATGTTTCCTGTGAAGGCAAAAACTTGTGTATAACGAAATTATAGCTGCTGTATCCTCTTCAAAACAGATAAAATATTTGAGTCTTTAATGAACTCTACTACAGCTCCTCAGTGCCCAGCCTCTAGCATCAGATATCAAAAAGGATAAATCAGCCATTCTGCTCCCAAGGAATCCTAAAACCAAGTTCATCATTGAACAGATGCTATGGAGGCTTATGTGGTGGCATTTGAGAGATATGCATCTAAAGAAAATTGTCCCCAGGCTGAGTGAGCCAGGTTACTATCCTGTCATATAACCAGAAATCCACTAAAAGTGAATACAGTCCTTGGCAATGCTGATACCTGCAGCTATTAGAAATTAAAATAGCAAATTCTGAGTAAGGCTGGGAATTCACCTGTGGCACAGTCCCTTAAATTTCCCAACTAGATATTCAATACCAACAGACCAGTAAGGTCAGAACTGGCTGATCTAATGCATTTTTCTGAACTTGTGATTAGAACATCATGTAACTATTCTAAGTAGACAATTCCTATCAACTTAAGAAAATGGTTATTCCTGGGTGACCCTAAATATTCTGTACAACTTGTTGTTTTTAGTAGAACATCTGTTGTTAACTGAAATTGCAACCCCCCCCCCCCAAGTCAGATTTGCATAGACCAAAAGCTAATAATAAGCCTTCATTGATTCATTGGAATGTTTAAATGTTCTAGAAAAGGGCACTTTTTGTAAAATACTTCAGAGTTACTAACAACAATACTGTCCTTGTAAAGGCTATTAATGATAGCCAACAATCTATGCCTAAAATCATGGTCATCGAATGTAAGCTGATAAAAAGCTTATAGAATGTGGTATTGCTGAACTAAATTTAACTACTACAACTGTAAATTCTAGTTTTGTCACTGTGCTGTTATTAAATGTGTTAAGTGCAATACTGTTGTGGAAAATCAAGACATGCAAGGGACTCAGGGAACATGATTACATTAATTAGATCATGATCTGTGAGGTGAGCATAAAACAGCTAGAATCAGAAAACATAAGTAATATGTGTACATGGAGATAAAAAATGAATACCCTATAACAGAGGTTAAAATAAAAACCCAGAGGTTAAAATAAAAGCCTTCTAGGCAAAATGTAGCATGCAGCAGCTCTAGCTCCAAATGCAATACATAATATGATAACTTCCCCAATTCAAAAAGCTTTGAACCATGTAATGGAAAAACACCAACTGCATATGTTGCAGGAAATATGCAGTCCCAGTAAAGAAGGTGGTGTAGAACTAGAACACACAAAGGACCTAAGCTCTGGCTCTTGGTGGAATAGTTATGTAAATCTGATATTGAACCTTACAAAGAGAGTCCAGTTGTTAAAATAATAAAAGAAGTCAGAGTGGACACTAACATGATGGCCCCATAGTTAAGAATACATTAAGGAAAGTGTCTGTAGGAACCGAGGAAGAGATAGAAAGGAAAGAAGAAGTTGAACGGAAGAGAAAGGGAAAGAGAAATACAATTTTAACAATCTTATGCCTCTTCTAGCTACTCCAAAGCAGAGAACCAGCCTGAAACAGAAGCAGGTCTGTAAAGGTAAGGAAGGTAGGATAACTACTGAAGAAGGGAAAAGGAAGCTACCAGTACCCCAGTGGAAAAATTATTTTCATGAGTTTCCTTTTATAGAAGTTGAACTAGATAAAGGAGATAAGAACATATGCACTTAGACACTTTGAAATACAAAAAGCAGCTCTGTAGAGCAGCTAAAGACAAAGAACAAACAGTGAGTAGTAAGCCTCTTAGAACAAATGTAATTAAGTTAACACACTGACACATTCTGAGCAGTCATTTAGGAATGGATAAGATAAAAGTGAAGTTATAGCTAGATTTTAAAGCATTGTGTTAGGAAATGCATAGAAAGATGTTGTGCAGCTTGCCGAGAGTGTCAAAGGAAAACCCAACCTATGATGTAAGCATCATTTGACACCTTTACCTGTCATGGAAGACCCTTTTGTGACAATAACAGTGGACATTTTAGGCCCAATTATAAAGTCATGTAAGTGCTATAATATATTCAGGTAATCACTGATTATGTTACAAAATTCCTGGAGTAATATCCCTATGAGAAGTTAATGCAAACTCCATAACAAATGGACTAGGACTTTTGTTTTTTTTTCCCTAGTGCTTAGTTTTACATCAAGACTTTGTACAGTAGTATTGCATACAGAAGTAAGATTCAGTGATGCACTTTCTCAGACATTGAATATTCCTAAATTACAGAAGAAAAGTCTTTAACAGAAGCAAATTTGTAGCATAATTCAGTTTGGTGCTTTATTTTTATGTTACCTTAGTTTATTTCATTGTTAATAGCTGCTGTATAAAAAAATGTTCACTGATTTATAAACATGAAGCAATAGTTTTGCACACTCCATAACACCACGACCTTTGTACCTCTGTCAAGAAACATAGACAGGTAGATTATAATGTCTGAGATGCACAAACAAGCAGAAAAAATAGTTCATATAGTGCTTTTGATAGGCAAACATCCATAATAGTTGAAAATTAAGAGTAACAAGTAACACTAATATAGTAATTATTACCTCCAATGTGATTAGTATGCACATTTATCTAAAACTGCCTAAAGGAGAACTGGATTATGGGTAATTGTTCCCTTTGCTGACAAGAGCTATAGTACTGCGGTCTAATGGGATGACAATTGTCACTTTCATTTGTTAAATACGTGGAGCATAACTTCCTGCATTCCTTGTCCATGCCTATTGCCTGAGCTTTTTAGCCTTATTCTGAATTGCAGCATGTCTCACATTTATTTCTATGTTATCTTTGCATATTGTATATTGACTGTCTTTAAAGTATTTGCTTAGACTTTTGTGCTTGTTGTCAACCATTACAGAGTATCACGTTTGTTTTAGTTAATTGTGCAAGGTGTTACAGTCTAGTGTAAAAGTATTTGCTTTGACTGGTGGGGTTGGTTGGTGATCAACTCCAAAAACTCCATTTTATTTCAGATGAATGTGTCACTTGTTGATATTGTAGAATATTTGCATTTAAAATCAAACAGAATTAAAGGATCTGATTGTTAATTGCTTTTCCATGTTACAGTTTCTGTAAGCTGTATGCTCAGCCATTATCTTCCTAAATCGGTGGATCATTGCTTCTCAAACCTTGATGGTCAATGGTGTTCAAGATGTTTACATTTGAGAATATTGGCTAGTACTACAAAATTTTACCGGAGCACTGCCTCACCTAAACTGACCTTCCTGATGTGACCTGGGTCATTTTATTTACATTGTTTATATGATCATTTATACGACAATCATTTGTCTGTCAGTTTGTGTTCCATTGTGAATATATTATTCAGACATTGGCTGCTTATGGCTTTTGAGCTTCCATTTCATTTTGTGGCTTGGATTTAAAATAATATTCTGCACCTTAACTCAGTCTGTATATGGAGACACATGATTCATCTCCATTTACCTTTCACTGCTGCAAAAGCCATGTTATGAAATTCTGATCACAATGGAGGACTGTATACACTTAGAGAGTTTTGCCTATTGCTTACATATTGACTCATACTTTTATTGGTCTTGGGTGAAGCTGTTTTGGAATCTGCATTATTTTAGTTCCAGCTTCGGCTGGGACATGCATAAAGTGTGTGCCATTATATGTTTTAGCAACCCTATTTAGTGTTATTCACCAGTAACTAAATTGTTAGGTTTTATTGCTTTTGTTCCCTGCTTCTGATGAGACTATGAGTTAAGTCTATCCCATACATATGTTTACTGTATCTGTTCTCACCAATATGAACTTTGGCATTACTCTAATCTGAGTTTTTGTTTGTATTGATTATGTTATACATACTGATATAATTGTTTTACTTGATCTGTTTAATTGTCTGTACTGTAATTGTTTCAGCCTATGGTCTAGTTTAGTTATTTTTATACTGTATTTGTTACTATTTAGTATCTGGCTCTACTCACTGTGGATTGAATTTGCTTATGGTGGGCACTTCTTGTATTTGTTCTAATCTTGTGTGCGTTCTTTGACTGCAGGGGATATTTATAAATTTATATATTTTTGACATCAGTTGGAAATCTCTTTAAGGCACCCAAGGGGCATAAGGACCAGGTGTTTTAAGGTTATACATTATGCTCCATATGACAAAGTCCTTGTTGTGGTTTCTGTTCACCATCCTAGAGTGAAAACACAGAATGACCAAAGAATATCTTGTCTGCATGAGATTCCTAGGAAAGCTGATTTACATATTAGACTTATAGGTAGGTCCTGTGGTCTGGACCAGGCAGTTTCATGTAAGTTACTTTAGTTGTATATGAGGTATTTACATAGTAATCTTAACATTACTGTAGATTTGTGTGATATCAGTCATGATGCAACAGTACAGGTGGCAACTATTTATTTTTGTCTGAACTGAGTCTGAGGCAAAGGCCCACTAACCCCTTCAGGTGTGTTTTGGGGGTAGGAAATGAATTTTAGTAACAGCTTCATTTACTGCCTACCTTGGGCCACCTTTAAGGAGTTCACTATCTTTTGTCATCAGTTCCCTATATACGTATTTTAAATAGTTAGCATAGATTGATTTCAACATTTTGGTTGATGATTTATCAATAGCTCCTATATTAGTACCATGAAGAGTTTTGGTTGGTCTAGATAATGATCTCTATTACCTATAATTGTGACCTTTCATTGAATCTTGTGCTCTGTCATGGTAAGTGGTGCTCAGAACACTGTAACTGGATAGTTTCCAGGTTGGTATGATCAATGCTAGATAGAGATGCGTGAGAAGGTGACTAATATTTTTCTTTATCACGTTCTTCCTTATTTTGAGAAGGTGTGACTCTGGATTTAGTATACGTTGTTGGGAGTAAAGAGGCTTGCTGCATGTCAGGTGGTACAAGGGGACTTACCCTCCTGCTAAAAATAAATTGTGTGTTTTACAACCTTGGTTGCATTGGTGTTCTGAGTTGCAGTATCCTAAAGTTTTAAACATTTTATATTCTCTTGATCATGTCAACTGAATAACATATTTATTCATAGTAAATTAATCATCCGCGGTGGTGATGCTGCGGTAGCGTTGTCGCCTCATAGCAAGAAGTTGTCCCGTTCGATTCTTCAGCTAGAGCATCTTCTGTGTGGAGGCATACGCGAATGGGGTGTGCCTTCGTTGAAGGTTGTGCATCAGGGCTGGTAACCCGGTACGTAAAAATCCACTACCAATCATTAGCGGACCAGAGTTCTGCTGTGGCGACCCCTAAACCCCCTAAAAGCCAAAAGACAAATTCATAGTAAATTAATCATGTTCTTTGGTCTGATTGCTGCTTAGTCAGATTATTCTCAAACTACCAAGTCTTAGTTCCAATAGCAAAGAACAAGGTATCAGAGGTAATCTACCAGCTTTTAGAAAGTGACTTAGTAAATTTACTACAGGAATATGTCTAATTTAACTAATGCTCATTTAGTTACTGTTCTTGACCGGCTTCTCTTTCACTGTAGTGCTGATGTCCCTGAGTCACTAGTTACTAAGTATCTCTGTAAATGATGATCCTCATTGTTTTGGAATGTGCTTGTGTACATTTCACTTGCAGCTATACGGGAGCCATAGTACAACTGTAACCTTTGCTTGATGCTCAAAGTTGGATGAAGGACTGAGCACAAATGGAGCTACAGTTGCCTTATGTAGGATTGTAGTTAGTGTCTCACATGCATACCATCACAGTAATCTTAAACAAATGGTCGTCCTTTCTTGACCCGTATCTGCTGTTGTTTGGTCTTGTTGTTACTAACCGAGGAACATCAACCACTTTGGGTACCTTACTCCATGTTAAGACTTACTAATGGTCATTCATACCTGATTGTATTTCATCTGGACTTCAACAATGCTTTATATTTTTATATCTCTATGTTTCTTGCTCTGAGCTTAATAGGTTCCAGAAAGTAGAGAATTACCTTCTAAGATTCTTATAGGTATAGCTAGATACAGCAATATAACACTTAAGAGTATTCAGAAAATATTAGCAAAGCATTACATGGTGATCAGGAATGTCCATGGATGGGACAATTTAGACAGACAAGTAGCATGGCAATGCTACTGGAGAATTAGCACTGTATACATTGTATGCAAATGACTGTATAATGATATGCAGAAAGTTTCAATGTGCTAATGACACTCATCACATATGCAAATGATGAAATGAGACATGCAGCAATTCAAAGACATATAAATTTAGTGGAATGAGCACCCATAATGAGTTTCCAGTGAACAGGAGCTTCACTCACACTATGATGCACCATCAGCATTAGTAGGGCAGCAGGTATTAATGGCCAGTTTTAGAGTTAGTGTCTGTTATATCCATGTTGTCACAATTTCCTTAATATGATGCTGCAACATATATGGTTTGCACAGAGAGAACCAACACTGTACTGGTCTTTCATAACATAGTCTATTTCAGTGAGGTCCTGGGACCTCTGAGTGCAACCACATTGCCATTAATGTCTCACCTGTTCCACATGGCATCCAGTATGTTAACTGGAAGATGGTATACAGTGCCCAAGGTATTACATGTCATGTGTTATATGCATCATCCAGACAGTTACCATGATGCCCACATGTGGCACACATGCAAGCTCTAACAGTGTTTCATGCATTGCCAGCTGCAGAGTCCTGACTATGTCGATCCTGTGGAGATAGACAAACATAATCATAATAACACCCACTATTGTGTGTTGCGGATGATGCAGAAAATGCCTTGACACTCTGGCTGATGAGCCTCTTCCATAGACCTCATGCTAAGTGGAGATAGGATACAGCACTACACTGTCAGGCATAGAACATCATCAAAAATATGCTTAGATTCCTGAAGGCACATTTCTGATGCTTGGATACATCTGGAGGCACACTGCAGTATGCACCTAATACTTGCAGTAAGTTATTTTGGTATGCACGTGTTGCACACTATAGTATTATAGGAGGCTACAGCATGGGAATGGTTCATTACTATCTGATAGACCCATGGCAGCAACAAAGGAGGACTCGGGCAATGAGTCATCAGAGGAACTAACTGTAGTGGTACCCTATGCAGAGTTGAGGTATGCACAATACATTGTGGCATTGGCAAAGAGACAGCATGTGGTCCACAACTATGGACCACAATAATGACAACAAAGAGTAAAACCTATGCATGTATTAACATACACAGACTACCCAGTACAATGCACTGACTGGCCATGCTGTGCATCAGGCATTACCTTATAGTGAAGTCCAGAGTCCACAGACATCATCAGTTGCACAGGTGGAGTGAGGCACAGAGACAGGTGACAGCAACACTACCAGAGTTGTAAGAGTTATAGGAGGTAGATGTGTTAGCCACATATGCAGGTACCAGTTGGGGAGAGTCAGGGATCACGCTCTTCAGTATCAAAAGCATGGTTCCAAGTCACAAACATTTGTCTTGTGTACTGTGCAGACCTGCATTACCATGGCTGGATATGTCCTGTCGGAGGAATGGCATAGTACTTCTGGAACATGTACAGGAACCCTACTGTAGCCCACAAGTCGAGAGACAATAGATGGATGACATTCATAGGTAAAGGATGACCACAAGTAGACATTACACTTGATTGATTAACAGGAGATAATGATAGTTTGGAACTGAGAAGCACAGAGTGGCTAGTCTGGTGAGGTGTCACTGAAGTGGAACAAAGTGAGTGATGGCCTCGGCAATGAGATTGGCCATGCATAGGAGTGGAAGCAGCCATGGGGAGGAGTGGTAGTAATGCAGTCTTCAGAACAGTGTGTGTGCCATCTGTGCAAGTCTCTCCTGTGACCATGCATGCACATCTGCACTCTTGCATGGACTTGACATGCATTTGTAAGTATCCTCACAGATATACTAAAGGATGCCAGTTGGGCCACCACTTATCTCAGCAAGTGTGTGTGTGTGTGTGTGTGTGTGTGTGTGTGTGTGTGTGTGTGTGTGTGTGTGTGTGTGTGTATTTGCTTGAGTGTGTCTATATGTGTGCGTGCTTCAGGTCCCAATATTCTATGTCATTCTGCATGTGGTGCAGGTCATCACACAGGCCATACAACACACTCACCATCTCTGCCATGGTGTACAGAGTGGCTGTCTGTGCCTGGACTGATTTAAGCCAAGTATGGCATCTTGGTCAGGAATGACCTGGAATCATTGCAGAGATGGCCACCTACATACCTTCTCCATTATGGTGGGTGCATGCATCTCGGAGTGAGTGAAGGTGACAGATAATATCTGTGTTGGCAAGTCTGTAGCTTGGATGGGGCTAGCATGGACAGGATAGCCAGCATTAACACAGGTGATGTTGGATATTTTACCTACCCTTCCACTTTTATCTCACACGTGGGTGATATGTCTACATGGCCTCCAGTGACAGCATTTCTAACTCCGCCCTTTTATTATCCTTGTGTAATATAAACTGTCTCATCATCATCAGCCACAGGTGACCATTTGACTTCAGGCATGTGTTGACCTATTATATGGACCCTCCACCAGCGGAATCTGTGTAAGCATAAAGATATCATATGTGTGGCAGTGCTGGTTTATATGCACCATTCTCCACAACACATGGCATATGTATATTGACACATAAAATCTTTGTGGTGCAGGTAGTCAAAACTGCAGCCTTGACATACCTGGAGAAAAGATATGCATATATATTTGTCAAATAACCCCATTTCATGTGTGGGTCAGTGTACACCAGACAAGGGTAGTGGAAAATATTAGGACTCCCCTTATGCATTCCCTACTGTCACTCAGCCAGTCATCACCAGCTCAGCTCCCATTTCAAAGCCACTGGCAGATATGAAGGTGCTCTTACTTCACCTGGATAGGGCTACTACAAACTTCTGTACCTCTCTAAGCCTTTGGTGGTCCTCCTGCTCTGGTGAACCTATGCTGGACAATGTCCTGGGACATGGTCTTAGCATTTAGTATCACATCAGTGACCCTGCAAGCACCTGTACTTGTATCTTTTTATGGCTGCTCCCAGCATTGATATCCTGCACTGCTTCCTGCCATATCTAGTCCTGAATGCCCTTGCCTGCTTTACTCTTACCAGAACTATGCATAGCATGCATGTATGCGTAGGTCCTGTGGTGCCACAACTGCCTCCTGTATGGTGATTTTTTTCCAGCTCTTGCTGTTTTGTCAGTCCCATGACAAGCTTTGTGTGTGTTTGTGTGTGTGTGTGTGTGTGTGTGTGTGTGTGTGTGTGTGTGTGTGTGTGTGTGTGTGTGTGTGTGTGTGTGTGTGTGTGTGTGTGTGTGTGTGTGTGTGTGTGTGTGTGTGTGTGTGTGTGTGTGTGTGTGTGTGTGAGTGTGTGTGTGTCTGTGTGTGCGTCTGTGTCTGTGTGTGTTTGTCCTTGGAAAACTTACATCTCAGCACTTCTTCCTCAACCTCCATTTGGTCATCACATACTTTTCAGACCACCAGATGCAGGGCCTACCCATGATGTCAGACAGTGATGTCTGGGTGATTTCTCCTCTGGATCCCTCAGATAGGCCCTCCAGCTGCTGTTCTGCCTTCTATCATGGTATTACCCCTCCTTGTATGCCATTCTATCTATCCTGTTTGTAGTCCCTTTCACTACTTCCCTCTGTTTGTCCGTTTCACTCCATTGTCACGCCTTTTGCTTCTGTACTTTCCTTGCCTGTCTCTGTTTGCATTTGATGTTTGTCTACCTCTGCTACCATCCGTATTCAATTCTTATTTCCCACATGTGATCACTACCATACCATCTCTATCAATTTTCTTCAAAAAGGAAAACAGGCACCGGTCCCACAAAAAAAGTCTTTCTTCTTATCATCTACCTTTCTCATCACCTATCTTTGCTTCATATTGTCCTTCTGTGTTTTTTTCTGCTTGTATTTGACACATTTCTGACTTTCCAGTCCCCCTTTTCTTCCCATTTGTATGGTGAACTGAGATGGCACTTTGCTGTACTAACCCGATGTGGTCTGCTTATAGCACCTGCAGCGCAGCTCCCAGGAATTTCATTGTGCATGTAAAGATGCATAATTCTGGACATGCTGTTCCTGTCACATACCTGAAGAGACTGTCACATACCTGAAGAGACTGTCCATAGCACGGCCACTGTTACTATTTTGTGTGAGACTATTGTCATTAATACAGTTGCAGTAATGTACTCTACACCCCTTTCTCCAGAATACCAGCTCTTTCCTGGACCTTATACATAACTAAGTAATATCAGACTGTGTCAAGGTAAAATGTCCTTGACATTTAGCACAGTATATGGCACTGCACATCTTTATACCACCGCATTCTTTGCTCTTTCCACTTGCTGTCTGCTAAGTATGGAACTATTTTCAAAATTCTTGACATGGTATTCAAAGATCTTAATTTAACCTATGTTAAAGAGCTGCTTTGTCCTACCAGCCCTCTCAGGAGCTGTGCCCATCTTTTTCAGACTTACTTTTGCTGCTGCTTTTATTTGTGACTTGTACTGTAATGAACTATTCTTGAGACAAGTAAATAACTGACTGACTAACACAGCAGATGTAATAAAGATATCAGGTGAGTTATGAAGAAGTGGCTCCAGGGGGTACTCATAGCAGTATGGATGGAAAGGTGTATCCCAGAGGACTAGGGATACCTCTTGTCCCACTTTGCGAGGGACAGTCCCTCTTTGGGCAGTTGTGTCTTGCAAAAAAATTGAAAAAACGGCAAATGTCCTGAGATTTTAGGACAAAAATATTTCCTATATTTTATGTAATAGTTGCATAAAACAGTCATTCTGTATCTCAAACACCTGAATGTTATACGAAACAGAATAAGCAACTAAAATGCTACAAGAATAAGCTTTTATTTAGGCAAAAAAGTGAAGTAATGTCCTTTGTACTGGCTGTGGGTATGCTTTGCCCTGCAAAATCTGACATTTGTACCCAAACTGTCCCACTTTGGGCATTTGAAAAGGTGGCAGCCCTACAGAGGACTGGAAAATAAGCCTCCTAATGTCAGAATACAAGAACAAAGGGAGTATTCACAACTGTGGGCAATATAGTGGCATCAAACTCCTGTCACACAGCATGAAAGTTCTGTAGAGGTTAAACCCCAAATAAATACAAAGAGTAGTAGAAAGTCGGACGAGCAGTTTGGTTTCAGATTGGGATGCAGCATCACCAATCTTGTGTTTGCGGTGAATCAGATAGTTGAGAAGAAGCTAGAGATGAGGGAAGAAAGCAAATGGACATTACTAAACCTGGAGAAAGCATATAAAAAGGTCCAAAAAAAATCTGAATTGGGCAGCCTGTGCTAGTTTGAAGTCCACTAAACATTGTAGAATTAGTTCAGGCTATGTAAAAGGACCTGATGACACAAACACAGTCTTCAGACTCACAAGGCATATTTAGTGGGAGAGGGTATGCATCATGGTTCAGTTGTGAACTCACCATTGCTCATACTGGTGATGGATTACATTAGCACATAGCTTAGATATGACAGAACAATAAATCTCCTGTATGCAGATGATATGACATTACAAGCAAACTGAACAAAAACATCAGCAAATGACAGGGGAATGGAATACAAAACTGAAGGCACATGGGATGTAACTGAGTACAGATGAGATGGTTGTCATGGGAGCAAACAGGCAATCAGAAGATGCTGAAAAACTGAGATAGAAGGGAAGACAGTAGAACAGATTAACAGTTTCATAAATCTGGCAGGGGTGGTTGAGGAGAAGGAAAGACTGAATGAGGAAGTTGAAGCTAGAATCAGAAGGTCTGTAGCCAACTAGGACAGAGTGCCAAGGGTTTTCTGTGATAGAAGAATGCTAAAGAAGCTAAAAAATAAAGTGTACAAAACAGTGGTGTTACCAGTACCTGTTGTATGGTGCAGAAAACTGAGCGGTGAATGCAGCACAGTTGAAGAAGCTAGAGGTAATGTACGTGAAGTGCCTGAGACAGGTGGTAGGATGCACACTGTGGGACAGATGAAACAAATGAGGACATCAGAGCAGACAATTAAGTAACTCCCATTGCAGAGAAGGTCAAAGAAAACAAATTATGGGGGTTCAAACACATTAGTCTAGTGACTTGAGTGCATAGGTGATTTCTAAATATACAAACAGGAACACGATCACTGTACGTTTGAGGCTGCAAAGGGTGTAGTTGGATCAACATAGTCAGGCTGCAAAGGGTGTGGCTGTATGTGCTATGTCTGGTGTTTCGGTGGAGTGCTTTTGGCAATACTGAGGATTTCATAGGACAAATGCTTAGAAGGACTTTGGGGTTTAAAAAGGTTGCTTTTAAGTATCTCAGCATATTTTGGTGTATGTTTTGTGTCAGTACTATGTGTGATGGGTGTAATACTTACATGACTGAAAACCTGATTCTTATTTTAAGTGCTTTTGTGTGAGAGTCTTGCCTCCAGTGATGTTCTGTAATTACATCTCTCATATACTATCTTTTTCTCTAAGTATTAGTTGAATGTCAGTGAACATAAGACAATTCCTGCATTGTCTCAGAATGCCCATCTCTATCAAGCTGACAGCTGAGAAATTGGGAAAATGCCCATTCATGGCATCAGGTCTTTTTAGGTGAATGACAAAGGAATAGTACAGCATGTATGGCTAGACTCGTGCAACAGTGCCCTCAGCATGCAAATAGGTTGCTCTATGCAAAACTGAGTACTAGGTAAAGTTACAGGGGAGGTTCTATAGGGAAAATTACATTTCTGAGTATCTGTGTCTATACAGGCTACTGCAACGTGCCACTGCATGATGAGCAGCAGAATTTATAGACTCAAGGAAAACTGCCTAAACCAACTAAAAAGCCATCTAGCCAATGAAACGATCTCACTTTAAGCCTCTGTGTGTTTCCCAACTTGGACATACCAAGCTGCCATTCTACATCCTCTAGAATTGCAGTTCCAGTCTTCGTAATGTAAAAATAAGCCAAAAGTGAAAAGGTACTGTAGATCAATATGTATATATACCTTTAAGAAGCTTTTCATGGGCTTGCACATGTGTATAAATACTGAGTACGTGTGAGCCTGACTGCCATTTTGTAGTAAGCTGTTGAGATGTAAGCATGCATGTCTGTGTAGTGTGTCAGCTAATCAGTTTGTTTATATTTTGTACTGCTGCTATCCATCCTGATGTGTTTCTATGTAATAAAGCATATAAATGAACTACCCCACCTGTTTGTCTTCAATTGTAAACCAAGACGAGAGACATGGTGTCAGAATGGGATCCAGAATCAAGACAGAGAGGCACTGCACTCAGTTAATGTTGCAGGTATATAGAGGAGTGGATTATCCATACTGTAAGTATAACTTGTATAAAACGGGTCAGAAACAAATTTCAGGTATCAAAACTTGCTTAAATTATTTCTTTCTCAAAGAATATGAAACAAAGCACTCAGAGCGTTCAAAACAAATTTCTAATTAAACGAAATGTCTGAAACTGTGACATATTGATAAAAATATTTAAAATAGTTATGAAAATGTTTTAAATAATGCCCGAATCACATAAAATGTATAAAATAAGGAAAATAACTGCATTTTTGCTGAGTTACTTTTTTGCATTAATTAAAGCTATTGAAGATATCTGAGACGTATGAAGTGTTCGCAAGTTTGTGTAGTATTAGAGTACAGTTATTTCCCAAAATTCAGTATTTCAAAGCATATTTCACAAAGTCCAGTCTTTTGAAGAGTTTATTGTGCATTTGCATGTTATTACAAGTACTGGCTGTGTGTGCATGTTTGTACATAATTACAGGGGCCATATTTTCAGTGTGTTTTGACATACTTTATTGTCATGGCAGATGGATTTCGAAAACCAGGTCCTCTTGTATTTGATAATAATATTGCAGAGAATTGGATAGTGTTTGAACAAGAGTACACTATTTTCATACAAGCAGCATTTTCTAATAAAGATGTACGTACAAAGGCATTTATTTTGCTTAATTCAGCTGGTTCAGAAGCCATAGAAAGAGAGCGTTCATTTGTGTATGCACCTGCTGTATTGGCAGAAGAGGGGAAAACTGTCATATATTGGTACTGGCTGAGTCAAGGAAAGACCTCTGAGTGCTTAAAATATAAATTTAGAGAAATGTGTAACCCTCAGATGAATATTACAATGGGAAGGTGCTTATTTTACAGAAAGGATCAAAAGCCCAGGGAACCTTTTGCAGCATATATAACTGACTTGAGAAACAAGGCTAAAATGTGCAGATTTGGTGATTTAAGGGATGAGTTGATAAAAGACAGACACAGACTTGTGTGTAGCATTAAAGATGATGCTGTGAGAAAGAGTTTGCTTTGTGACAGTGATTTAACTTTGAATAAGGCCACTGAGATTTGTCAAATACATGAACTTACAGAAAGGCACACAAATATGCTTACAAATGAGAAATGCATGCTTCCAGTATCTTCTAAAGCCAGTGTTGACAGTATGCAGCACATGGTTAAAAGAAACAGGCCCAAGCACATGGCTGCAACTGTGAGCCCTGCACCAGTCCCTGGGCAACCCTGTACCCTTCTAGCAAATTCCAGAGTGTGCACAGTCTCAGTGAAGCACAAGGGTGAGTCAGCAAACTCAAAGCATGTACCCTCACTTAGCCTCATAATTGTGGAGGCAATCATGTGTCTAAAAGTGAAGCATGTTTTGCTTTTGGTCAGCAATGCCACAGATGTAAAAAGTGGAATCATTTCCAAAGATTTTGTAAATCAAAAGAGGCACATTCTTTTATTAAAAGAGAACATTCCAAGAAACAAGTTGATCAATTAGAAAGAAGTGACCCTACTTTTTATGTTGAGGGCGTGTCTCTGCTTAATGAAACAGTCAATGCAGTAGATTTACGGGCAAAGAATGAAGTATTTTGTACTGTTCGGATAAATAGGAGACCCATAGAGCTCAACGATGACGCAGGTTCAAGGTGCAATGTTATGTCAGCAGGAACATTTGCTAGAGTATGTGCTGGTGAGAAGCTTGATTTGGCAAAATGTGTGAAGCTTGTTGCTTTTGGTGGTGAAGAAATTCAGACTGAAAGTTCAGTAGTGCTTTCATGTTACTCTGCTGGGAACAGCTATGACTTGCAATTTTACATAGTCAAAAGGCATATACAGTCCTTATTAGGCCTCAGAGACAGTCTGAAAATGGGACTGATTTCATTTAATAAGGAAGTTCCCCATATAAGCTTAAAAGACCACTATTCTAATTTCCCCCAGTCTATTTTTATCTACCTATGCTGATCTTTTCGAAGACAAACTAGGCAAACTACCAGTTGTTTCCTCCATGAAGTTAGACCCAGAAGTTAGTCCAGTTGCCAGACCAGCCCGGAAAGTTCCAGTAGCTATGCAGAAAGAGTCAAAGCCAAGCTAGATAAAATGTTGCACCAAGGTGTAATTTGTCCAGTTGAAGAACTACTGAATGGGTATCTAGCTCATATGAAAAATTCAGATGATATCAGAATATGTATTGATCCACGAGATTTGAACAGAGCACTAAAAAAACTCATCATCCAATGCATACAGTAAAACATGTTACTGCTCTTATGCTAAATACCACTGTTTTTTTCTGTCTTAGATGCAAAGAGTTCATATTGGCAAATTTTGCATGACCAAAAATCTTCACTGCTAACCACTTTCAGTACTCCTTTTGGCAGATTTATGAGAATGCCATTTGGGATAAATTCTGCCAGTGAAGTCCTCCAGTGTGCCATGGAGTACTGTTTTTCTGGGTATCTGTGTGCTATTATAGTAGATGATATTGTAGTATGAGGTAATGGTAAAGCCAAACATGACAGAAACCTCAAGAAAGTTCTAGAAAGAGCATATGAAGTGAATTTTAAGTTGAATCCTCAGAAGTGCAAATTCAGGCTACATGAAGTTACTTACATTGGTCATTTGTTTACCAATTCAGGCTTACGTCCAGGTCCTCCAAGCAAACTGCTATTTTCAAGATGTCAGCTTTAGACAATGTTCAAGCCCTCACCATTTTCTTGGCATGGTTAACAATCTAGGCAAGGTCAATCCAGATTTGTTCCAACTTTCAGCACTGCTCAGAGAACTGACATGTAAAGCTGTATCTTGGTCATGGTCAGAGCAACACCAAAGAGCATTTGATGTCCTGAAACAGAGAATTGCCAGTCCACCAACTCTCAGATACTATGATGCTTACAAACCAGTTACTCTTTCTTGTGATGCTTCAAAATTTGGTCATTCTTTAAGAGGGTAGACCAGTAACCTATGCACCCAGAACTCTAACCCAAACTGAAATACAGTATGTGCAGATAGAGAAAGAGCTCTTGGCAATTGCATTTGCATGTTCGAAGTTCAACTATTATATTTATGGTAGACCCATCCAGACTGAAACAGATCACCAACCTCTAGTCACTATTTTGAGAAAGTCAATGCACGCAGCTCCTGCGAGATTGAACACATGATGCTCAAATTGCAAAAGTATAATTTCAATCTTGTCTACACAAAAGGCAAACTTCTTTATCTTGCTAATACTTTATCCAGATCACCCAGAAATACCACTGAACAGTATGAAAAAGAAAAACTTGATTTTGAAGTCATGGAAGTGAGAAATGTTTCTTCCACTTTATCAGTTGAGCATGGCTGTCAAAGCAATCTCGCTTACCAGTTGACCTGCAACCTTATTTTCTTTACAGAGATGAGATTTTGTCTGACAATGGTATCATCATGAAAGGTCCAAAACTGATTGTTCCAAACTCCTTGCAACAAGAGTATTTTGCTATTTTGCATCATGGCCACCCAGGAGCAGATTCTACCAAAAGAAGGGCGAGAGGTCTAGTATTTTGGTCTTCCATGTCAAGGGATATTGATAGAGTACTTTCATCTTGTTCTGTATGTAATAGTACTAAGCCACATCAACGAAAAGAACCACTTCAGCTAAACCATGTTCCTTAACTACCTTAGTTGACAGTAGCTACAGACATTTTTGAGTGGAATGGTCAACATTACTTGGTGTTAGTAGACTCTTATTCAAATTGATTTGAGATTGACCTACTTCCTAATCTAGCATCCACTACTGTCATTACTAAGATGAAGTGTCATGTTGCAGTCCATGGTAGTCTGCTCAAAGTTATTTCTGACAATGGTATACAGTGTACAAGCCAGCAGTTCAAAAGATTTGCTGATGAGTGGGACTTTATTCATGTTACAAGTAGCCCTGAGTACCCACAGTCAAATGGTTTGACAGAACATGCAGTTCAAAGTGCAAAACAATTACTAGAGAAGTTGAAATGAGACAATAGCAATATTTCTTGAATCTCTTGAATCACAGAAGTATTCCTTGTGATAAACACCTTGGTTCACCTGCACAGAGACTTCTGTCCAGAAAAATCAGAGCCACATTACCAATCAGCAGTAATCTATTGGTTCTATGTGTCAAGAACAACAGATCAATGAAAGCCCATCTGTTGAAGAAGCACTTATCCCAGACGTCCTATTATGATAAGGCCAGCAAACTGCTCAAAGTATTATAAGAAGGGGAGATAGTGAGGATACAGATGTCCAAAGGTTTTGATTGGACTAGAGTCATGAAACGTTTATATTCAGAGCCGAGATCGTACATTGTGGAATCACAAGGAATAAAGTTTAGGCAGAACCAGAAACATTTGATCCCCGAGCCTGTATTGCAGTATCATACCTATGAGAAAGACTCTAGATCTCAGAGTGAGTCATCCAGTGTTCCAGTTCCAGAGGACATTCCATTAAATATCCCTATTCCTGAGAAGAATCCTGAAACTCCAGAAACTGTTTGTTCACCATTGACTGTCCCTGTTGCTAAACCCAGTTCTGATTGCTATATCACTAGATCAGGTTGCATTTCTGGACCATGTTCCAGATAACATGACAACTTGGACATGAGGACATAAGTGTTGTGTCTATTTGTTATTGTCTGTACAATTGCATGTCTTTTCCAAATGTTACTTTATTGTGGGCAATTCATTAAAGAAGGGGGATGTAGATCAATATGTATGTATACTTTTAAGAAGTTTTCCATGGGCTTGCACATATGTACAAATGCTGAGCATGTGTGAGCCTGACTGCCATTTTGTAGTAAGCTGTTGAGATGTAAGCATGCATGTCTGTGTGGTCTGTCAATTAATCAGTTTGTTTATATTTTGTACTGTTGCTAGCCATCCTGATGTGTTTCTATGTAATAAAGCATATAAACAAACTACCATGTCTGTTCATCTTCAGTTGTAAACCAAGACGAGCAACAGGTACCAAGAAACAAATCAAACAACTAGCTATAGCAAGTAATTACAACGTGATTCTGATGAAAACAAGCCATTGATGAGGAACACACACTTTAAAGTGATTTCAAAGCATATTAGCAGCTGCTAGAACAAGGAAAAGTAAATATACTTTACAGTAATGAGATGTGCAGAAAACGCAATAAAACACTTTGAGAATACAGCAGCAGTCATGAGAAATAGCTTAGAAAATTGCAATATTTAATTTTAAGGTACTTTAGTCTGAAAGGGGTGTTGCACTCAATATTGGGCCTTATAAGGGAAAAATACAGGGATGTTATGACCTCCTTGCCCCTGGATGAGATACCCTTACTTATGAGGTGGGCCATGAAGAAGGCTTTCCATACAGTGGAAGCAACATGGTGGACAAAAGTCAGGTTGCTATCACCTGGGTGCACAAATACTAGTTTGAATATGTTGAATATGTTACTCCCCCTGATAATAGTAGCAGATGCAGGCCAAACCTTCTGAGAACGCAAGTGTGGATGCCAAGTACTTGAGCTCTGTGGAAATGCACCAATAACTGTGCCCAAGTATTTGAGCTCTGTGGAAATGCTCCAAGACCTGAAAAGAGATGACTAATTTACAAATTCAAAGAAAATTGAATAAACCAACTAAAAAGCCCCTGTGGTGATGAAATGTTACTTTAATCCTCTCTATATGTTTCCTAACTCAGACAGACCAGGCTACCTTTCTACTACCAAAAGATTTGCAGTTTCAGTCCTCTTAATATAAAAACATACTTCAGTCAGCCAAAAGAGTGAAAAGGTGCTAATGAGCTACAAGTATTTTTCACTTTAAGCCTCCATGTATGTTTTCCATCTTGGGCAGTCAAGGCTACCTTTCTACTGCCTCTAGAAGTTCAGACCCAGTCTACTTAAGGTAAAAACAAACTTTAGTTAGCCAAAAGTGAAAATGTATTGGAAATAAATCAAGCAATTAACTACAGAAAACTAATTCTCACCTAAGTTTTCCTGTGTGTATCCCATCTCAGACAAACCAGGTTACCTTTTTACTGCCACTAGAATTACAGTCACAGACCTCTTAATGTAAAAAGACACTTTAGTTAGTCAAAAGTGAAAAGGCACCAGAAACAAATCCAACAACTAGCTATAAGTAATTACAAGGCACTTCAATAGCATACAAGTCAGCAATAGGGATCACACACTTTAAGGCAATTTCAAACCACACTAACAGTCTAAGATGAGGACATTTCCAGTTTCAGCTCCCAGTGTCCAGGAAGATGAGCAGATGAGATAAGAGTAGTAGGGGCTTCTAGGGCCAGTGTACATCAGATGAAACTGGGAGGAGTTTCCAAGGCCAAATATACAGAAGAGGTGGGCAACTCAAAAGCCTCCAAGTTTAAAAGCACAACAGGAAAGGAGTGGGTGATTGGGTGGAAAAGACACAATTGATTTAAATTGTAAGATAAATGTAATATTTTAAATGTGATTTAAATATACTTCCCTGGGCATTCTTTAATTAAGTCTGAAACCTAAAAGGGAATTCCCAACTTTGTGCAGAACTGGTAATAGATGGTACCACTCATACTGCACCAGAGGAAATTGCCAACCTGCTAACTGACAGATTTGGTACAAACTTCTTCCCCCTGGTCCCATCAGCCATACCGCAAAGCATACCTGACATCAGTCCTCTGCCTACTATCTCTAGAGATCTGATCTTATCTGTACTCTTCAAGGCCAAAACATGTCCTCAAATGGACCAGATAACATCCCAGGATGCTTATTAAGCAATCTAAAACAGGACCTAGCAGACCCACTTAGTGTTCTCTTTAACTATAGCCTGAGAACTGGCTTTGTTCCAGCAAAGTGGAGAACAGCAACAGTGATCCCCTTACACAAAGGAGGCCATCAACAGACCCTGGGAACTATAGACCTATGAGTCTAACCAGTCTCATCTGCAAGACCAGGGAAAGAATCATCATGGACCTTTTCAACAAGGACATAGGCAACCTTCAAATTCTAGACCCAACCCGATCTAGCTTTGTTAAGGCTAGATCATGCTTATTAAATCTGGTGGACTTCTTTGAGAAAGTCACCAAAACCCTGGATGAAGATAAGACAATGCATACTGCCTATCCTGACCTGTCCAAGGCTTTTGACACAATCCTCCACTCTGGTATCATTGAAAAACTCTCTCAGTTAGGGATTAACCCTTACATCACTAGATGGGTAGCCAATTGGCTCACTGACAAAACACATATTGTCAAAGTTGGTGACTGTACCTCTACCTTTAGACCCATCACCAGTGGAATACCACAAGGTTCTGTGCTAGGTCATTTACTGTTTTGAATACTTCTCAGAAGTCCAGTCTAAATTAGACTGCCTTTAGCTTACCACGTTTGCTGATGATTTTAAATTGGGTGCAATCATTGAGTCCCCCAATGATGTTAACATACTACAGGAAGGGATAACACAGACAAATGACTGGTGCCAAAGCCACGGTCTAAAACTTAATACAAAAAAGTGCATTATTATTCCCTTTGGCAAAGTAGAAATCCCCACTAACTACAGTATTGGCAACACCGACCTAAGCTCAAACCCAGTGGTGTGGGATCTAGGAACAGATTCACTTTATAATTTTGAAATACTGAAATACCGAATTTCAGTATTTCAAAATCATAAAGTCGAACGACCATAATCACAAAAGCAGACAATCGCGAAACACACAATCACCAAAACATACACACCATACACCACACAACACATACATCATCCAACCCACACTACAACAAACAAAACACACACAAACACAAAAACACAAACAAACCTACACTACATGTAAGCAGAGTGGCAAGCCCCCTACACCCCCACACCCCCTATTTATATATACTTACTCCAAGATCGCACAGACACAAAAAGGAAACACATCCACACATTTCACAGTCCATTGCACACACACACAAACATCACACATATACATACATCAACACATCCAACACTTGCACACATTCAGACACACTCAAACTCCCACACTAAACCCTTACAAAACACTCAGTTACCTTCAATTGCACCTACATCCACACAACGACATGAACCACAACACACTCCCAACACCACATGCCATGTACCGTAAGATATTCGAATTCACGATTATGCACTTTCGTGATTTTAAGTCTTCGACTTTATGATTTTGAAATACTGAAATTCGGTATTTCAGTATTTCGAAATTATAAAGTGAACCCCTAGGAACACAGGTAGATAGTAATCTGAACTTCGACTGCCAAGTTTCCTCTGTGGTAAGAAAAACATTCTATGTTGCGCAACTCATAAGTAAGGGCATCGCATCCAGGTCTAAGGATTCTATACCCCACTGTACTCAACCCTCATCAGACCACTAACAGAATGCAATGCTCCCTTTTGTATGTACCTCAACAGTCACTTGCAATAGCTGTAGAGACAACAGAGGTTCCACCAAGAAAATCCAGGGCCTCCAACCCATGATGTACGTGGATAGATTAAAAACCCTATCACTGTACTCTGTATCATACAGGCTGCTGAGTGGAGACTTGTGCTGGCCTTCAGGGTAGTCCCCAACCCTGCCCTGATGGATATGCTTCACATACACAAGTCTCACAGTACAAGAGTCAGTCGCTCTAGGGATCTTAAGCTAGCCTGTGACATTAACAGAACATGCTGGAGAGACAAATATGTCTCCCAGAGACTGACACTCCTCTGGAACAAACTTGCAATTCACATAAAGTTGAACTCCTTACTGACCCTATTCAAGCTCACCCTGGCCAATGAATGGGAGACTGCAAATGTATCCTGGGGGTGGCACACATGACCCTCATGGACAGGGGGAGTCAGTGCTGACCATAGACTAGCTCTGCAAAATGTATTCACTTAATAAAGACAGATAGGGAAACTTGGGATTAACATATCTAGGCTTGTAAGTGCTTTAGGGCCACTAGCCTAGTAACCTCCTATGAACCTATGAACCCATAGATGCAAGACGTAGTCCAAATACTTTTTTTTCAAGGTTCCAAGCCTCTGAGCTTCCAAGATCCCCAGGACTAAGATGGCTAACTACTCATGTAATGTAAACTACCAGGGGGTTGGGTTTCATTACCACAAGCTTATCAACAAGGACATAGGCAACCTTAAATTCTAGACCCATCCCAATCTGGCTTTTACAGCTCATACAGCTGTCCAAAGCTGTCTTTCTGTTTAAAGTTGAAAAGTGCTAAAACACAGAATTAGATAAGCAATACTGATAATCTACTTAAGAGCTCAGAAAAATAACAATGGATATTATAAAACCTAAACCAATTTGTAGCTGTCACTTCACATTACAAAAGAGATAGTAAGAATGCAATAAAATTAGAGGACCCATTCAGACAGATATAAACACACAGGAACAGCACAGAATCCACTTGAAAAGCACTGCAGACTAAAAAGCACTGCTACTATAGAAATGCATTCATTTAATAGCTTTAACCTCAGATTCAGTAGAAACACAAATAAGAACCACACAAATGGATTTAAATTGTTAGATAAGCGTGGTATTTTAAATGTAATTTAAGTGTACTTCACTGGATGCAAAATGTAATTCAAATTCTTTTGTTTCCAAGAATACCAATGCTATAAATATAAAAGTACTAGGCAGGCTGCCCTTATGGACCATGTTAAGCCTAGTCAGTTTCCCTTATTGAAAGGGAATCAAACCCTATACCTCTTACCTGCAAGGTAAACACCTTAACCATTATGCAAACCCCAAACCTTGGGGAATGGAACATAAAGTCCGCACTGTTTACCTGGACCTTGAAAAGGCTTTTAACTCTATTCTCCATGCTGTGATTATTAACAAACTTAAAGCATAACTTTAACTCCTACATATTTTACTGCAGAAGTACTTGGCTGTCTGACAGAAGCCACACTTGCATGGTCAAGGGTACTTGCTCTAAACAGAAGGATATTATCAGTGATGTCCAACAGGGCTCTGTTTTGGGTCCCTTCCTCTTTGGTATATATATACATATATATATATATATATATTTGACATAAAAGCATGCAAATTAAAGGTCATGCTGCTAAATGCTAGGAGTCTAAACATGAAATTGCACTCATTGCAAGCATTCTTAACCCTGGACAATGCTGACATCTGTGCAGTCACAGAAACCTGGTTCAAAGCTATGGAGACCACCCCAGCCTTACCTGGTAACTCATCCTATCATACATTCAGACACCAAACTATAGGCAGTAAAGCCAAAGGAGATGGAGTTTCAAAATACATTAAAGACATAAGCATCTCCAGGCTCATCAAACAGTATGATGCACAGGAGACACTCCAGGTGCAGTTAACCATTAACAAGACCCATATTCAAATCTTAGCTAGCTAACAGACCCAAATCTGACTCAAGATGCCCAATCTGCCTATTTGGATCTGTTCAAATCTATCAAGGTTCAACCCTTTATCCTGATCCTGGGTGACTTTAACTTCCCAAACATAGACTGGAAGAACTACTCATTCCAGAACACAAATGCCCAGAGATTCCTCGATTTTGTCAGTGCAAATGCCTTGGAACAGCTAGTCAATACTCCCACAAGAGGTGATAATATCTTGGACTTGGTATTAACCAACATGAGTAACCACTGAAGCATCCCTATATTTTAATCCTCCCTAGTAAGATCTAACCATAAAGCGGTCACTTTTGAAGTCACCATCTCCCCCAACCCACACCTAACTAGGATCAGGCATAAAAACTTCTCCAAAGCTGATTACAAACTCCTGAAGGATGGTATAAACAGCTTCACAGCCCCTCCCCCACTGTAGGAACTTGCACCAATATCCAAAACTACACCAAAGCACTATACGAGCATTTATATAGATGCATGGAATCAGGAATACTGACGGTACTAAATCATCCTCCCAAAGGAAGAGTAAATCTGTCTGGTGGACATCTGCAATAAATAAACTCTATAACAAAAGGAAAAAATTGCTGTCCAAGACCAAGAAGGAGCAAGTGCCCAACTGGAAGCAATGTCTCCTTAGCCTGAACAAGCAAATAAGAGCACTAGTGAAATCCTCCAAAGCAAACTTCGAGTCCAAATTAGCCACATCTACTAGAGACAATCATAAGGCCTTTTTCACATATGTCCACAACCTCAAAGGCAACACCCATATCTGTTCAGATCTGGTGGTCAAGGACACCACATATACAAATGCTGCAGATATAGTAAAGTTGCTGGATGACATATTCAGCGAAAACTTCATCCCCCCATCAGTAAATCAGGACATCCCCAGTACTTGATCATTCCCTTATATCTAGGGAACAGGTCATCACTGCTCTCTCAAAGGCATAAAATACAGCCAACATGGGAACCGATAACATACCAGGCTGCATCCAACATGAACTCAGGCAGAAACTTGCAATACCATTAAGAACCCTATTCAACCAAAGCCTGAGTACCGGCTTCATCACAGCTGAGTGGAGGATGGCCACTGTCATCCCTTTACACAAAGGTGGAGCATCCACTGATCCAGGAAATTATAGACCCATCAGCCTAACTAGCCTGATCTGCAAGACCATGGAACAGATTATCATGGACCACATTAACAAGGACATTGGCAACCTCCAAACACTTGATCCCACACAGTTTTGCTTAATAAAGGGGAGGTCATGTCTGCTAAATTCAGTTGACTTCTTTGAGACAGTCACCAAAGCCATGGACGAGGGGAAGACAGTGCACACTGCCTACCTTGACCTGGCCAAAGCCTTTGACACTATTCCCCACTCAGGCATAATAGATAAACTCTCTCAACTAGGCATCAATCCATATGTTACCAGATGGGTAGCAAACTGGCTCACTGATAGAACCCACCTAGTCAAAATAGGGGATGCCACCTTAAGCAGTAGACCTGTAACAAGCGGCATACCCCAAGGTTTGATTTTGGGGCCTCTGTTATTTGGGATATACTTTTCTGAAGTGCAGACCAAAACCAGTGGGCTATGGCTGACCAAGTTTGCAGATGACTGCAAGCTGGGTGCTGTCATCAATTCCCCTAGTGATGTAGACATCCTCCAAGAGGGTCTCACAAAGACAAATGACTGGTGCCAGAAATATGGCCTCAAGCTGAATACCAAAAAATGCATCTTCATTCCCTTTGGGGAGAGTGATGTCCCCACAAATTATCACATTAATAACAACGCCCTAAACACGCAATCAGTAGTGAGGGATTTGGGCACCCAGGTGATAGCAACCTGACTTTTGACCACCATGTTGCTTCCATTGTATGGAAAGCCTTCTTCATGGCCCACCTCATAAGTAAGGGTATCTCATCCAGGGACAAGGAGGTCATAACATCCCTGTATTTTTCCCTTATAAGGCCCATTATTGAGTACAACACCCCTTTTGGCATATACTATGCAAAGCACATGTAGCAGCTGGACAGACCGCAGAGGTTCCTCACCAGGAGAATCCAGGGCCTCAAACATCTACCATACACAGATAGACTAAAAGCTCTATTCCTCTACTCAGTTTCATACACACTCCTCAGAGGTGACCTCTGTCTGGCATACAAGGTGATCACAGATCCCACCTTGATGGGACTGCTCCATATCTGCAAGTCAAGCTCCACTCAAGTAACCCACATGAGCAGCCTCAACCTGGTCTGTGACATCAACAGGACTTGTTAGTGGGACAGATTTGTGTCCCAGAGACTCCCCATCTATGGAACAGACTCCCTCTCCATGTAAATCAGAGTACCTCTTTAAGCACAACCTAGATAACTGGATGAGAAACAAAAAATATATCTCTGGGATTCCACCTGTGTCCCTGCTGGACAGGGGCATTGGGTGCTGACTTATCTAAACATGGGCTAAACTCTTAGCTAGGCTTATAATGGCCTCAGGGCCAGTAGCCTAGTAACCTCACATGGTCCTATGGCTAAACAAGTCTGCTGATGATTGCAGACTGCGGCAGTTATCAATTTTTATTCTGCCTCCCAAATGCTCCAGCAAGGGCTAGACCAAAGAAATGCTTGGTGTATTAATCATAGGATAATCCTTAACACAAAGGCATGTTGAGTAGTTTCCTTTGTTAAATGAATTGTCATTACTGCTTCCAATAGAGATAACATTCCACATAAATTTGACACAGTTGTCAGGGACTTGAGTACATGTGTTGATAACAGACTTTCATTTGAACAACAGACTGTAGTGGTTAGAAAATCATTCTACCTCATACAACATATTCTTCATGATATCTTCTCAAGGTCCAAAGAAGTTGTAGCTCGATTTTATTCATTCCTTAATAGGGCCATCATTAAATACAGTGCATCGTTAGGCATGTACCTCACTAAGCACACAAACCAGTTTGACAGACATCAAAATTTCCTTAACAAAATATTGCAGATCTCAGTACCTTAGCTATTATGATAGACTAAAATACCTGCCTGTCTGTACTCAGTATCATGCAGACTTCTGAGAGGAGATCTCTACTTAGCTTTTTGTGCTATGAATGACCCAGCATTCTCTGAACCCTTTCACCTGAACAGAACCAGTGGTGAAGCAGGAACCCACTCTAGAGACCCAAGCCTGTGCTCCCACATCAACAACACCAGATGGCGTTACAAATACCTCACCCAATGTATTCTCCATTTCTGGAACAGACAACTCCTACCTGTTAATGAGGGTACTTCCCTAGCAACCTTTAAAACCTGATTGGGTGGCTAGATGCATGATGGTAAATTTTCACTGTAGATATGTGGAGAAAGTCTATTTAATTGGGGGCATTATTATTCTCCCAGAAGTATTGTGTTATACAGCTGAGCCTCTTAATGGTCTCTTTGTCCATGAGATTAGTAAGGAGCACGGAATGTATGATATTATGAACCTGGCTGTCTTGGGTCCTCTCTCAAAAGACAACATCAGTTTATCAGTGGAACATACTTGGCCAATGAAATTTTAAGTATAAAAAAAAACATGATAATCTGGTAATATAATAGCACTTGCACAGGAGATATGCTCCATGTGCAGCACCTGCCACAAAAATTAGATAAAGACAAATTAGACTGATAATGGTAATAAAAACTTACAGTGATGGTAATAAAGATGCACGATTAGAAGAAACTGACATTATCAGTTATGGTTCAAATTAAGCCCACCAATTTGCTTCTACAACTGAAGTTATAGACTTGCAATTTATTACATATTTTTAATTTTAATTATTGCTGGTATCGATGGCTCAACACATAGTGCACTTGTCTGTGACGGTAGAAATCCAGAAGATTGTGGGATCTATTCCCACACCAACTGCTTCCAGTAGTGACACTGCATTGTGACATAAGGAGGATGCTTCATCTGTCACTTGGATGAGATGTTAAAATGAGGCCCCATACTCCTGCATGGGGGTAGCTGAGGTGGATGAAAAAGATCCCAAAGCATGTATTTAAAAGAGTGGGTGCACTTCACATACATATTTGCATCATTGATATGCTAACTTATATATTTAAATGAAGCTCTTAATTATTGATTTTATATAAATAAATCTCAACTCCTTTTGCAGTGACTACATTCTTATCATTTTATTTTAAATAAAAATATCTATTCGTTATTAAACACCATGTCCTCTGTTCTAGCTTTCCATATTTCCCACACAATAGCAAACATGTTCGTACAAAACTTTCTCTGTATTTAAAATATTTTTATCTCAGTAATATCCACACAAAATCATATTAAAATGTATAGCTTATATTATAAATAACATTATTTTAAATAAACTTTTACCATAATCTTTTTAACTATTTTGCCTTCTAGAAAAGCATATATTAAGGTTTCTACCATATTAGACGTGTGGCATAGACTTTCTTACATTATATGTCATTACACCCTTAACTAAGAGTTTTTCCAATTACAACTCCTTCACAAAATCTTGACATTTCAATACATTTCCAGCCTTCTGCTTGTGTCTGTTTAGCCTTCCTTACATCCTCACTCTAGTCTTCCAGTGGCTGCATGTAGTAATATTGTTTCATTATTTCTCATAGCATAGTTTTCTTCCCTTTCCAACTTCTTTCACATCACAGTTCCATAATGATATTTTAGTTTGATATTCAATTATGTCTTTGCTACTGCTAGTGTTTGTCTTTTAATCCCTACTAAAACTTTTTATATTTACTCTATATTACTTTGTCTCTGACATGTTATGTGTTTTATCATTCAGAGCAAACATTAGTAAAGCCAGATGTACTGCTCTAGGTTAATAAACTGCTAGTTCCCCCTTTCACTTTTAGCATCCATACTTTCCTCTTTATTGGGTAAGCCATGGTGGTGCAGCGGTAGCATTGTTGCCTCACAGCAAGAGGTTCTCCCGTTTGATTCTCGGCTGGAGCACCTTCTGTGTGGAGTCTGCATGTCTTCCCCATGGTCGAGTGGCATTCGAAAGACATGCGTAGAATGGGCGTGCCTTAGTTGAAGGTTGGGCGTCGAGCTGGCACCTCAGCACTCGTAAAAAATCTACTGCTAATCATTAGCAGACCGGAGTTCTGCTGTGGCAGCCCCTAACCGAGAAAAGCTGAAAGAAGAAGAAGACTTTCCTCTTTACTGGATTCAACCTTGAACCCCGTTTGACCAAAAGCACAATCTGCAATAACTATTTTTCTTTTCAGTTAGAAATATATATATATACAACCCGATATACCCTAACTTTCCTAATACTACTGATTTTAATCAACAAGAATTCTTTTTAAAGGATAACTTACATATTCTCAATAATCCTGAAATTTCTTTGACCTCTCCCAATACCTTACTTCCTTGACCCACAACCACCTTTGTTTGTCTTATCGGCTTTTCCTGGTTAGGGGTTGCCACAGCGGAATTCCGGCCTGCTAATGATTGGCAGTAGATTTTTATGGTGCCAAGTTGCCAGCCCGACACCCTGCCTTCAGCGAAGGCATGCCCATTCACGCATGTCTTTCGGTGGACACTCGACTGCGGGGAGGACATGCAGACTCCACACAGAAGGCACTCCAGCCGAGAATCGAACAGGACCACCTTAATGATCCTAAATCTCACATTCAGCACAACAATTTCTGTCACAGAAAAATAAGTTCCCTTCAATTTTTACTGCTTAAGCTATTTTTTTACTTTTTTTTTTTCAAACATAATCCAAGTAACCTTAATAGCTTTTGCATATTTTTTATCAATTCTGTTATCCACCATTCATATTTTTCTTTTTTTTTGCCATCAGTAGTGTATCATTTGCATATAACAACAATAAAGACATTTAGACCTCATCCCTTAAAATAAAATTAGCCTGCATTAATTTAATTGTAACTTCTGATTCCACTGTAGTTATTAATAATGAAAAGAATACACTGGTCATTGGACATACTTGCCTAATGTATTTTAATATTTGATTTGTCCAGCTTCCAATATTCTTGCATAACTTTTTTATAAACTGCAATATGTTTAATGATTTTACTTTTGTGATTCCATAAGATTGTAAAATTCTCCATAGCTGGTTATGCATAACATTCTCATAAGCTTTTGTTATATCACTCACCCCCTCTTTAACATCCATTATCCCATCTATTATTTCTTTTATAAATACTATTGTTGTCTGACTCTTTCTCCCTTTCTTTGTGTATACATTCCATCACAACTTTCTCTAACACTTTTTCAAATCTTTTTTGAAATACTTTCATAATAATCTTATGATCAGTATTATTTATGACACAACAGCTCCAGTTTTTATATCTGCCCTTTCTTCCTTTTCCCATATACATCTAATTACACCTTGTATATTTGATCACTAGGAATGTCTTTATTTCTTCCACTCATTCATAACAGTAGCAAACATTTTTTTTTCTGATTTTTCAGTCATACCCTTATAAAGACTGCAATTCAGTCTAGTGATCCAAGCAATTGACTGCTCTTTTAGTTGTTCCAAGTACTGGCAATCAACAGAGATGGCTTACAGTTCTGAACTGTTGATGAGCAACTCCCTGTATCCTAGTTTGCAGGGTTTGATTCCTTCTACCTCCATTTACCTAGTTTGTGACTATAAGCAAGCCACTTAACCAGACAGTGCTCATGGGTTACCCATGAAAAGAGACGCTTGTGTCTAGTGGGATTACCTGGCTAATTAATGTAATAAGAATAATAGAGTATTCAGCTCTTATATTATTATATCTTTATCCAACACCTCCAGTGACTCTTTTCTTATTTATTTCAATTCCCAATCATGTTTTACTACTTCTGCTTCTTCTTCATCGATCTTCTTACCATAATCTACCTTTATTTGCTTAATCTCCTCAAGATTATATTCTCCTGCTTTGAGTCATCCTTTAATGGTCTTACTGTTCCTTATTTTTTTCTTACAACATTTGCTATGAGGGGAGAGACACCTTCTTTTTTATTTAAATAAGGATATCTTAATTGTTTCTCTATTCTTTTAATACATTTTCCTTTTTATTCAAAAATTCCTTCCATTTGTCTCCAACATCTCATACAGATATTGTTTCCAAATTCTGCTATTTCTTTTATTTTCCTTTATACATTACCTCTCTACTTCCAAATAAACTATGCTATATTTCTACTTAAAAAATAACCAATGCTCTGTTCAAGAATTTTAAAAGGATTTATATTATGATAATCTATCTATGACTGCATTAACTAATGTCTCAGCAGCACAGTATTTTCTTGTTTCATTGTAAGTTTTTTGGTATCTCCCCCTTTTTACTTTTCAGTTCCCTTGGTATTCACCCTATATTGCTAAGTGGCACATAAAACCACTTATTTCAGATCCACCCTCATACTCTTGCATATCTCCTGACAACATGACATAATCTATTTCTTACCTAAAATATATTCTAAAATAAGTATATAGCCTTCCTTTATCAAGCTTTACTTGTCTGCATTTCACTAGTTCCTGATATTTTCTGTGAAGCATCTTTCTTTCTTTCTTTCTTTGATGATCACACTTGGAACAACCTAAGATAATTATGTTCTTATTTATCATCTCTTAAGGTGTAATGTCATTGAATAATTGCTCCTTCTTATTTATTGACTTATAAGAATAGGGTCCCATTTACCTTGTCAAAGGGTCTATTAGGCAAATGCCCTTTGATCGACACGTACATGTTGAACTACGAAAAGTTTGAACGTCCAAGTACGCAAATTTTTTTCCCAGAGGAAAAATTGCTTGGCCGTTATTGGAAATTTGCCCTTTTCTCCACTGTAGTGCGATCTCAGAGTTGGTATATTTAGTTAGGGGGTGTGGGGGGTGAAGCCCCCCCCCACTTATTTGGGTTTGATGGTTTGTTTGTTTTTTTATTAGCTAAGTGATTTTTTTTTTCCCTTGGAAAAAATCGCTTACTTGGCCCTTTGAAGTTTTTGTAGTTCGACATTTATGTGTCGATCAAAGGGTGTTTACTTATCAGACCCTTCGACAATGTGATATAGACCCTAAAAATATACCCCAGTGATTCTTAAAACTTTACTGTTACCCTTCCATCCACTACCATTACACTCCCAGCTTTAACCAGTATATAAACTAATGCTTCTACTTTCATTTTTTTAATAAAATAGCTATACCTGAACACAAACCAGAAGCTATATTCCATAATATCATATTCCCAATATCTTTTTCTCTCTCTTTGCATTCTTATGGCTTCTGACACAGATATAATACTTAGTAATAGAATGACATCTGTATTTAACTGTGCACACAACTGCATAGAATCTAATATTCTTGCAACATTTTATACTGTTTATATTTATGATATGAATCCAAAGTTATTATTTTTCCTTTGTAAAGTTTTGGTGAAATATTCTTTTAAGTTTTTTTCCAAACCTTTACACACTTTTAACCAGTAGAATTATTTCCACATTGTCTTCTATTTCTTTCTTTTTTTTCAACATCAAGGTCCCACATACCTATGCCATCATCTGGTTCAGCCACTTTTAATAATTCAGTCCTACTACCTACATATACATTTTCTAATGCCCCTACCTGCTGTAATTTGTCACCAGCTTGCTATATAATAACATTGTCTTTCACACAATTGCAGCCTTTTAACAGGCTATTTCATTTTCATTTCTTTTCTTCTTCCCCTCTTGTATTGTGTACACTTACGATACTGACTTCCTGTTTCATCATCACTCCCATCATTAGGTCCAGAAATGTCGTTGTTGACATTGTCATTACTGTCCATTTCACTTACTGGGACAAGATCATGGAGTTTTTCAGTTACTATGTCCTCCTCTTCCTGGTCTTCACATTCAAATCACTCATGATCCATCTTATGTCATTTTTGCTTTCCATTTTACATTCTGTTTTACTATGCCCTTTTATCCACATTGTTGTTTCTTCTCCTCTTCTGGCCCACTTTTATCAAGTGACTATTTTTCCACATTAATAATATGTTTTAGATCAACCCTAATACTGCAGTATATTCCCTTCATTTCACTAAAACAATAAGTCTTGGTAAATGACTTGCATTACAGTTGTCTGTTTTTATCAAAACTTCACTTTTCCACTCCTATCCAAACATTATTATATTTCATTATTTTACATTACAAACTTCAGCACACACTATTTTTAAATAGTAAATGATGCCTCTTCTTCTTCTTCATCTGTTAAATCATTTCAAAATTGAATAAAAACATTTTCTAGTCTGCACAGTCTGTGCTAAAAATACAAAATAGCCCATCATTCCAGGGTAACAATTCCTCTCATTTTTCATGATTTCAGAAACTTTTCTATCAAAAAACAAATTAGTTTTCAAATGTCAGGTAACAAAACTTTTTTTTTCTAATCTATGAAATAACTTCCATCACAAGATATGACTCCCGAATGAACTACCAAAGAGTCACAAACAAAATGTTTGTTAATAGCAAAGCATGTTTTCTATTTTTTAACATTCATAAGTGTGATCACAAAATATTTCAATTGCCAAGATAGAAGCATGTTCACACTATCTGTCAAAACTAAATAAATAAATAAAATAAAATAAAACATGTTCAGGAGAGTAAGCCAGTCTCACACACATTGAATATATGCCTAGACAGAGGTCATTGTATCTCCAGGAAAGGAGAAATCTCCAAGATACCACAGTCTTGATCTTTAAATGCAAAATTTCAGACTCACTTAGCTACAGTGATCACACATTAGAGCAGTGATCACTAGTGCTGTATACTTATGTCGGAAGTACAAAGTAGAGACATAACCAACAATATACTATAGGGAAAAAGAAAGGCGGTCACCTAAAATATTGGAAAAGATATGCAAAATTATACCTCAAACAAACCACTGTCCTGATAAAAATAAAGCATATCCAGAGCAGCGAATGACAGGCGAATGACACAAAGCATGACAAACTCACACCAAGCATGACAAACACCAGAGAGACCCTTCATTAGGTTAGAGCTAGCACCCCAAGCATCTTGAGATGGGATACGAGTGGGCCAACTTGCCATATCCCTTGAAGTGCTTTTGCTAAAACTGGAAACACAAATAAATGCTTTGCTAGATTGTATGAGGCTAAAGGCACAAGTTGGCACTCAGTTATTTCCACTCTAGTGGGTTTAACATACAAAGTTCATGAATATGTTACTCACCCTCTAGAAAATGTACTTGTTTAGATCAGTATTTATTCCAAGAAAGAATGCAGAAAGTATTTGAAAGAAAGTTCTATAGAAACAGGACTTATGTTGACTCTACGAATGATAAGATTGTAGGGTGGTTCTTCCACTATATTTTTTTTAATATTTTAATGACATTTTATATACAAGAACAAACAAATTAACATAATAAAATAAATATTTACAGTAATTTCTGATTCCATTCATAATGCTATAGTGTAATGTATACTTATTCCCACAAAATGTATTCGGTGTAGTTTTTTAGTAACACAAGTACACAAACTGTTGTATTCCTTAGCCACATTACCTCTCATTTGCATAGATTTTGACACAATGTCAGGATTTTACCTTCATATAATTGTTCAGTTCCTCATAAAATGTGTGGGTTTCTTAGCAAATCATTGATGACTGACATCACTAAATAATGGCAGATACGTTAGTTTTGGACTTCACATCCTTTCTCAAAATGCATGCCAAGTCAAAACTTATTCTAGCAATGTTGTAACTTTATGAAAGCAATGTTTAAATGTGTCCCTGATTTTGGTCCATTGTGGCCTCATTACTTTTGGCTTTGTACCAGATTTCTTGCCCTAAGAGGTCGATATATATATATATATGTATGTATATATATATATATATATATATATATATATATATATATATATATACATATAAACACTGAAAATGAGAAAACTTCATAATATAGAAGACCAAAACACTGAAACTTCAAAACACTGAAAACTCAAAACACTGAAAACACATATCATACATATGCTGAGTTTAAAGAACATAAATCATAGCACTTTCCACCAAGTGTAAGCAGGGGGGCAAGCCCCCTGCACCCCCCATGTGGGGGCTGTGCCCCCTCCCACACCCCTTGTTACTTGAATATATCAACTCCAAGATTGAACTTAATGTAGTGAAGTGCAGTCTTGGAGTTGATATATATAAGCAGGGACTGTGGGGGGCACAGCCCCACACATGGGGGGTGCAGGGGGGCTTGCCCCTCTGTTTACACTTGGTGGAAAGTGCTATGAGTTATGTTGTTTAAACTCAGTATATGTATGATATGTGTTTTCAGTGTTTTGAGTTTCAGTGTTTAGAGTTTTCAAGATTTTTAAGTGTCAGTGTTTTGAGCTTTCAGTGTTATGAAGTGAATCTATATATATATATATATATATATATATATATATATATATATATATATATATATATATATATATATACTCTATACTCTGCCTCAGCTGAAGCCTTACTGCTACCCTGGGACCTGAAATAGTAGCAGGGTGATAGATACTTATAGCTGCATCCTGTATTTAGGGATTAAATAGTCGTATCCTTTACATAATACTGTGATTGAGCTATTAAGTTGTCCTCACTGTTCACTCAATTTCTGCTTGAATTGAGTTGACTGTAACTGCTGAAAGATAGCTGATTAATTTTAACTGTTTTGTTGAATATGGCTACTGTGTTCTAACTGTAATGGGCCTACTTTAGTTCTTAGGCTCTGTTTCAAGCTTATATTTGACATCTTACATTGGCTTATCTTAATTCAATATCAAAGTATTGCTGCCGTGGTACAGATATTTGAGTTGGTATGTACTTTAGGGAATTGCTCCTATGCTGTTGACCTTTGCATTGCTGTTTTTTAGCCTGTTGTTGATCCTGTTATTGATGCTGTTGACCATTGCATTGCTGTTTTTAGCCTGTTGTTGATCCTGTTATTGATGCTGTTGACCTTTGCATTGCTGTTTTTAGCCTGTTGTTGATCCTGTTATTGATGCTGTTGACCATTGCATTGCTGTTTTTAGCCTGTTGTTGATCCTGTTATTGATGCTGTTGACCTTTGCATTGCTGTTTTTAGCCTGTTGTTGATACTGTTATTGATGCTGTTGACCTTTGCATTGCTGTTTTTAGCCTGTTGTTGATCCTGTTATTGATGCTGTTGACCGTTGCATTGCTGTTTTTAGCCTGTTATTGATCCTGTTATTGATGCTGTTGACCATTGCATTGCTGTTTTTAGCCTGTTGTTGATCCTGTTATTGATGCTGTTGACCTTTGCATTGCTGTTTTTAGCCTGTTGTTGATCCTGTTATTGATGCTTTCGTTTAATACAAAAGATTTTGACCTATTATATGATGTTATCTCCTCCTAGTGCTGATTATTAATATCTGACCAAGTTTTTGTTCTATTAAGTCTGTACTGCTAATGTAATGTTTCCTTTGTTTTACCCAGTGTTATTTTAACCTTCTCCTCCCTTATTTCTATTTCTCCCCAGCAGTGCAAACCTACTATACTCACTTTATCCACTCCAGGCTGTGCCCTATTGGACTCAAAAGAACAGCAATATCCACCTACCTATACCTGCCTGGGTAGCTCCTCACCTGGGGTATCTAACTGCCCTTGGACTAAAAGCCTAAGATTGTAATTATTATTTTCCTTCCTATACTTTACATATATACTAGTTCACTACACTTCCTAGGTGTACTAGTTAAACTGCCATATCTGCCAGAAGCCATACCCCCCCTGTCTACTACTGTTGCTCTCCCTGCCTGTCACTAAGACATTGTACCAACCTTTATTCTTATACCCCTCTAACCTCTCCCTTCTCCATTACTTTTCCTTTTATTTGCATCTAACTGCTAAGATCTCCTTAATGGGTACTTACAGACTTTGGCCACCAGATGGCAGTCTTTACTCTCCTCTAATTTTCTCTTTGTCACCCTTCCCACCTCATACTTTAAACTTTTCAGGCTTGTTGCATTTTCTCCTTTTACTTTTCGTCTTCCATACTCCTTACTAACCTTGCACCCGACCCTCCACTGTCCTTATAATACCTTTATCTAACCCTCCTCTCCACCTGCACTACTCCTAGGTTAACCATTCCTCACCCTGGTTTCCCCTCTCTCTGTTCATATTTCCCCCTTCCTCACACTCACACCATCTGCCTTTCTACTTACTGACTTCTGTTCTTACCTTCTACCTTACTGATTGTTTTCTCTCACTGCTTTTATCTTACTTTGGCCTTGGTCTGCCCACTCCGTTCGCCCTTCGGGCTCACTCCGCTCCCCTGCCCTACCCCCAATTCCCACCCACCCCAGTGCTCCTAGACTTATACCTCAATAAACCCTCCCCTAATCTTTCATAGCCTATCACTAACCTTTTCATCACTACGCCACTCCCCTAGTTCTATCTTTCCTAATTAGCCTTAATTACCTCTCACAATAACCATTCCCTTACCTATCCTAACCATCTTCTATACTAGCTACTTCCCACATCCACCTCCTTCACTACCTCTACTACTTTCCTTATTGACTACTTTAAACCCTGCTTTACCTCGTGTCACATTCACTTTCATTTCTTCCACCTCTCCTCACTTTCTAGCTAACCACACCTTAAATTTACTCACTATCATGACCCCAACACACAAAACTATGTTTGCACACACACTACTCTTAACTACAGTAATAGCCTCTCTTACTATACCTTATTCACTCACCTTCTTTGAAAATCTTACTCTATCTAAACAAAACCATCATTTCCAACAAACTTCTCCATCTTCATTCATCTATACCCCTAACCACAGCAACATAACCAGTACCCCTAATTATATTCTACCAAAATATCACAGAACTACCCATATGACTTATTTCACTATTAAAAAGAATTTTAATAATTTCCACAAAATCTATAAATTTCTATACTATAACCAACATCACTTCCTCCTACACGGTGATATTCATCCAAACCCTGGCCCCAATAATGACAAAAGCAATACCCTTAATAATGCAACTTTACCCAACACTCCTACAATAGCTAAAGGACTTAACTCCCTCCTAATAGCTCACCTGAATATTAGAAGTGTTAACAATAAAATTTCCCACCTACATGCACTCCTTGATTTGCACTCATGTGATATTCTATGTCTCACAAAAAACCTGACTAAAACCATCTACTCTAAACCATGAAATTAGCCCCCCAGGATATAATATCCTTAGACGTGAACATATAAACAAAAAAGGTGGAGGTATAGCCATTGTCTACAAATCTAATCTCCAAGTTTCCCCCTGTAATGTGCTTCCATCATTAGACAGCAAATCTGAAGCACTGTCTATCAAACTCCAAATCAACAACTCCAAATCTATCTACCTAATTTGTATGTATCTACCTCCTGGTAACAATACTAATACTCTTGAAAACATACTTAGTTACCTATCTAACCAACTACCCCAGGAGACCATTGTACTGGGTGACTTCAACATAGACTGGTTCACCTGCAGTACCCAGAACCCTACTAACCACATTAATCTCTTTGTATTCTCTCAATTAATAACTGTTCCCACTAGAATCCACAAACCTAGCAGGAAAGAAACTACTCTTGACTAGATCCTTATCAACTACCACCCTAATACTTATACTCCAGGTACCCTCCCTGATAACATCAGCGACCATATGCTTACCTATATTACTAGACAAAAACTTCATATTTCAACAACTCATAATCTCAAAACTTCCCGCTCAAAAAAAAACTTTAACCCAGATAGCTTCCTAAATGAATTGCTAGCATGTAACTGGTCACCCCTAACCCATCTTGAACTTGATGAGGCTGTTACCTACTTCAACACTAACTTTCTTCAAATTCTGGACTACCATGCACCTTATCGCTCTATGAAAATAAGAACAGTAACTGCTCCATGGCTAACTAAACAAACAAAGCAAAAAATGCTCCTCAGAAATAAAATCTGGGCCAAATGGAGAGCTACCAAATGTCCATCTGATCACCTCCTCTTTAAACAGTTAAGAAATGCTACCAAAAAAGACACTCTTAAGGACAAAAAAGGCTACTACCTTCACCTCCAACAATCCAGTGAACATACCCCACAAACATTTTGGTCAGGGATAAACAAACTTCTTCAGCCAGGACACCCTACTACTCCTGTCCCATCAGGTTTCAACCATAATAATTCCAACCAAATCCTGATACCTTTAACAACTACTTTACAGAAGCCATACAAACCCTACCCAATTCTTTACCTCCCTCTTCTACTTCCCTACCAAATACTTCCAATTCTTCAACTCCTACCTTTCACCTACAACCTGTTAGTACATCTCTTATCTACAAGCTACTTAAAAAACTAAAACCTTGTACCCCATCAGCTGACTGTCTCCCATCAGAATACCTACAAATTGCCGCAAAAACTATATGCTACCCCATATCTATCCTTATTAATAGAACTATTTCTGAAGG
Source organism: Protopterus annectens (assembly GCF_019279795.1). NCBI lineage: Eukaryota > Metazoa > Chordata > Ceratodontiformes > Protopteridae > Protopterus > Protopterus annectens. The sequence goes on along the minus strand of NC_056742.1, from coordinate 399,551,353 downwards.
TAAAATTCCTACCATCTGGAAAGTATCCCATATCATCCCTCTTCATAAAGGTGGATCCTCTACTGAGCTCTCTAACTTTCGATCTATTGCCTTACTCTCCCCATTATCTAAAATAATGGAAAAATGTATTCACAAACAGCTACTTAACCACCTACTACAAAATAACCTACTAGCAAACTGCCAACATGGCTTTAGACCATTCCACAGTACTACGACTGCCCTTCTATCCTTCACTGACTCTATAAATAAAAATTGGAACAATAACTCCTTCTCTGCACTATTTATTGACTTGTCAAAAGCCTTTGACATGGTCAACCATAACTTACTTTTAAACAAACTAAATTCCTATTCTCTTAATCCACAAGCATTACAATGGTTTAGGAGGTACCTTCAAAATAGACAACAAGCAGTACTTTGGAATAACAATCTATCATCATTACTTCCTGTAAATATTGGAGTCCCACAAGGCTCTACCTTAGGTCTCCTTCTTTTTTCCTTATTTGTCAATGACCTACACTTGAACTTACCCCAAGCCACCTGCATTCAATATTCAGATGACTCAACCTTAATCAGTACTGCTAAAAAATCTAGCCTTCCTCCAGTCACTTACCCAAACTGTTTTCCAAAATGTTGAAAACTGGTTTATGCAACACTGCCTCCTCCTTAATCCCAAGAAAACAACACTACTTTTTACTCCAACTCATAAATCACCCAATCCATTCTTTACCATTACCTCTAACAATGCCACCAACATAACTCCAGATACTACCACCCGGCTACTAGGAGTTACACTTGACAATCGGCTTAACTATGATGACCATATTAACTCCACCATAAAGTCTGTTAACAAAAAACTAGGTACTCTCTATAGAATTAAACCATTCCTTACCCCTTCAGCCAGGAAAACCATTGCCCAAACCCACCTCATTTCTACCCTCTTCTACACCTCTGCCATATATACTAACTTATCAAAAAACAACCTCTCCAAACTTTCTCACTGTTATAATAACATAGCTAGATTCATCACATGCGCTCCCTTTAAAACTCACTACTGCCTTAACCTCAGACAACTAGGATGGCTAGAAATACAGAACCATATACTCAGTAAACAGTTACTTATTACTCATAAGATCCTGCACTACCCCAATAATACCCCTATCCTCACTGATCTGATTTCACCATATAAAAATCTAGCTACACTACGTTCTGCCAATAAACTTCAGGTATCCTCAATCAAATCTAACAACAAAGCTGGTGACTCTCTTTTCTCTAATACTACAGGTAAAAACTGGAATCTGCTCCCTACTGAACTATCTACCCTAGCTTCTACTTCTCTATTCAAAAAACATATCAAAGAACATCTTAAAACCCAGTGGCTCTGTCTTTGTGCTAACCCAGACTGAACTCCTCTGCCCCTCCTGCTCAAATCCCTTTCCCCTCACACTAACCTAAGCCTCCAAACCTACTTTTTCCTCATTATTTACATTAAAAGTAAAATTACAATGATCGTACTCTGTTTTGTGTTTTGAACAAGTGTTTCTTATTTTATATTTAATTAACTTTTAGTACAATGGCTATAGTCCATAATTATATTACTATATTTTTCATTTAACCAATGCTACCTTTGTACTGTATTTTTTATATACATGTCCTTTTATATATTGTTAACTTTGTTACTGATCATGTTTGGAGCTTTTCTCCCCGGGCCTCTACTGAAAATGGACATATATCCAGTTAGACTAGCCTGGTCAACAAATGTAAAATAAAATAAATAATATATATATATATATATATATATATATATATATATATATATATATATATATATATATACACACACACACACACACACACACACATACGTGTGTGTGTGTGTGTGTGTGTGTGTGTGTGTGTGTGTGTGTGTGTGTGTGTTATATACTTAGTTTCTTAATCTTCTGTTTCCTCCCGCTCCACGTAACAAAAAAAATTAAACTTTATTCAGCTGCTCTTACTATAACTGTGTTCTACTTACTTTATTACCTTATTTTTGCTTTGCTGCATGCTCTTAAGTGTTCAAGTGCTCTTATTCTGCTGTATTTATTGCTGCTTGTTAGTAGCCTGATTAAATTTATCTGCTATTCTAAGCATCTTATTTTTGGTTTTAGCACGTGCTTCACGCCAGTTATTTTATATTTAAGAAGGTTTTTGTGGTCTGCACTCTTGTGGACAAACCCTTATCAAAACCCTCTCTCCATAAGTCTGCCCAAGTATTCAGAACACTATATCTTGACAATTCTCATCAATTTCTCCTGCCAGCCTGGTCGACATGGGCATACTGGGACAGTGTAGCAACTGCCTAATGCTCACTGACAACCCTCTTCTCCTAGCACATAATACTTCTGCTTGCAAGAAATGCACCTACATCAGTAACCTAGAATCCATGTTGTCTCACACCACAGTTAGTACTTCTAACAAAGAGGAGATTGCCAGCACAAACACCGCACCACCCACATCACATAGCCAAGCACAACATACACCCACCTCTTCAGTGGTCCTCAATAAAAACTTACCTAAACAGCAGAGACCTCCAAAACACACACACAAAACATTCCACACCCAACACCAAACACATCACACACAGCAGACAACACACCAGTGTCTCACAAACACAGCCCATAAGGCATAACAATAAACCAATGTGGCCCATAAGGCATAACAATAAACTAACACAGCCCATAAGGCATAACAATAAACCAAACATGCTAGTCATTGGCGACTCAGTTGTGAGACACACCGATGTCCCCCTACCAGGCTTGACAGGGAAAAGGTCATGGTCATTTGTCTGTCAGGTGCCAGAATCTACCACATCATGCGTGCACTTAAGTCTCTCCACAACAGGTACAGATATGACTCTGTCATTGTCCATGTTGGTATGAATGACTTGAGATGTGCCTCCTCGGACTATATGAAGAGAGACATGATTGAGTTCTCAGAGTATGTGTGTCTCAGGCAGCTATGACCCTAGCTCTAAGCAGCATCCTACCTTCACTAAGAATGATACCACAATACCAACAAAAAATAATTGACTTCAACAATTGGCTTAGTTTCTGGTGTCTTTCCAAGGGGATCCGGTATTTGCCTGGGATGACATGGCTGACAGGCCTTAATGTTTTGCCAAAGATGGCCTCCCCCTATCACCCCTGGGATTCTGGATCCTGGCCAAGGCTCTTGCCTCCCCCATTGTCCCAAAGACAAATCTTCCAACATAAAATATCTGTCAAAAACCAAATCAAAGATCATGCTGCTTAATGCTAGGAGCCTTAACCTAAAAATGCACTCTCTGGAGGCGCTCCTCACACTGGAAGATGCCAATGTCTGTGCAGTCATGGAAACTCCATTCAGGGCTGCAGAGAGCACCCCTGCCTTACCAGGCTATACTTCATTTCACACATTCTGACCCCAAAATGAGGTCGGGAAGGCTAAGGGTGGTGGAGTCTCCAGACTGATTTGCCAGCATGATTCCGTGGAATTACTCCAGGTGCAACTGACGGTTGGCAAGACAACCATCCATGTTATAGCCAGATATAGACCCCCATCTATGACTCAGGACACCCACTCCTCCTACCTGGACCTACTTGAATCCATCAAGGTACATCTTAACACCCTGATCCTTGGTGATTTCAACTACCCTACCATAGACTGGGTGAACTATTCCTGCACCAATGCATTCACCCAATGATTCTTAGACTTCACCAGTACTAACACACTAGATCAACTCGTCTCACCCCCCACAAGGGGAGATACCATTCTGGACTTGGTTCTTGCCAACATGGATGACCGCTGTACCACTGCCATAGTGTGTTCTTCCCTGGTGAGATCAAATCATCGGTCTGTCTCATTCAAAGTTTCTATCCCACCCAGCTCCCTCCAGCCATAATCAGGCTAAAAAAACTTCTCAAAAGCTGACTACAACCTCCTAAGGGAGGGTATCAATAGCTTCACACCACCACCCCCTCAGAGGATGCAGACAACTATGCTGAACAGTACGCCAATGCAGTATACAACCACCTGTACAACAGCATGGACTCAGCCATGCCCAACAGAACTAAAACCTGCTTCTCAAGGAAACACAAACCTATCTAGTGGACATCCTCTATCAACAACCTTTACAACAAAAGGAAGAAACTGTTGTCCAAGGGTAAAAAGGAACAAATTCCAAATTGAAACATCTCCCTCCTCAGCCTCAACCAACAAATTAGATCACTAGTGAAAACCTCCAAAGCCAATTATGAATTGAAACTAGCCTCCAAAACAAAGGGAAACCACAAAGCCTTCTTCAGTTATGTCAGGATCCTCCATGGCAAAGCCCAGGTTTGTTCCAAATTAGTAGTTAACGGTACCACTTACACTGATCCTGTTGACTTAGCCAATCTGCTAGCAGATAGGTGCAAACTTCACCACCCTATCCCCCAAAGACCCATTCGACATCCTTGATACTTGTCCTGCACCTCACATCTTTAAGATCAAGTCTTAAAGACCCTATCCAAGGCAAAGAACACATCTTCCATTGGACCTGATAGTATCCCAGGCTGTATTCTGCACCATCTCCAGCAAGAACTACCTTTGCCATTGAGCACCCTATTCAACCACAGCCTAAGTACAGGCTTCATTCCAGTACAGCGGAAAACTGCCTTTGTCATTCCCCAGCATAAAGGTGATGCCACTACTGCCCTGGAAACCATTGCCCCATTAGCTTGATAAGTCTGATCTGTAAAACCATGGAGCATATTATTATGGATCTCATAAACGAGGGCATAGGCAGTCTCCAAGCACTTCACCCCACCCAGTTCATATTCGTCAAGGACAGATCTTGCCTGTTGAACCTGGTTGACTTGTTTGAAAATGTCACTAAGGCCCTGGATGAGGGAAAGTCAGTACATACAGCTTACCTTGACTTGGCCAAGGCTTTTGACACAATCCCCCACTCAGTCAAATCCCTATCTCATCAGGTGGGTGGCCAACTGGCTCACTGATAGGACCCACAAAGTCAAAACAGGTGCCTCCACCTCCGACAGCATACATGTCACTAGTGGTATTCTCCGGGGATCTGTCCTGGGACTCCTACTGTTTGGCATTTATTTCTTAGAGGTCCAGGCAAAGACAAAAGGCCTGTGGCTGATCAAATTTGTGGATGACTGTAAGCTGGGTGCTGTTATCAACTCCACAAAATGATGTTAACATACTGCAAGAGGGTCTCACAGCAACATATGACTGGTGCCAAAGTCATGGCCTTAAGTTAAACACAAAAAAAATGTATTATCATACCGTTCAGCAAAAACAGGGCCCCTTCTGATTACCACATCAATAGCAACCCCCTAAGCTCACAACCTGTGGTGAGATACCTGGGTACTCAAGTTGGCAACAATCTCACATTCGACCATCATGCAATGGCAGTGGTCAGAAAAGCCTTTTATTTGGTTCATCTCATAAGTAATGGGATAGAAAAAAGGAGGTTGTTACCTCTCTGTACTCCTCTCTCATTAGACCAATAATTGAGTATAATGCCCCATTTGGTATGCACCTCTCCAAACATCTGCACCAACTGAAAAGGCCACAGTAATACCTCACAAAGAGAATCCATGGCCTTCAACACCTGTCCTATGTGAACAGGCTCAAATCACTATTACTCTACTTTGTATTGTACACATTGCTCAGAGGTGATCTGTGTCTTGCCTGCAAGGCAATATTGGACCCTGCCCTACTAGAGATGCTTCATATCTGTAAGTCTAATTCCTCATGCAATATCCGCTTGAAAGGCCTAAATCTCATATGCGACATCAACAAAACCTGCTGGAGAGACAGGTTTGTTTCCCAGAGGCTGCCCCATCTCTGGAATAGACTTCCCATACATGTCAAACAGAGTACTTTGCTGACCCTCTTCATGTGCAACCTTGATGAGTGGATGGGAAACCACTAATTTGTCCCAAGGGTTCCACCTATGTCCCTCACTGACAGGGGTGACAGGTGCTGACTGAAGTTTCTTTTTGGGGATAAACTGCTGGCTAGGCTTGTAAGGGTCCCAGGGCCATTAGACTAGTAACCTCCCATGATCCTATGATATATATATATATATATATATATATATATATATATATATATATATATATATATATATCAAACACATGGTAACTGGGATTAAAATATGTTTATATATATTAAAGAGAAATGTTTTTCAAAACTTAAGCAAATTAGAAAAGACAACATTTAGCAGCATGCGACTAAAGGGACTGATGCCCAGATATATCTGTAAAAGAATAAAAGTCAAGGTAGAAATCAGAACTTTTAATGCTGAGTAAGTATTTAGAATGTGTGGTGGTGGCAATGAATTAGTTCTAGAAATATGGGGGTTTATTTCAGAAACAATGCATTATCTCTTATGTCCTGCTTTTGCTTGGCTCAGGAAGATGATCTTGTAAAGGAAGTGAAAGGCATTGTGCCTTTTTCGATAGCTAATTCTTGTGTGATGTCAATGGTAGCGCTACTTAAAGAAAATGTTTTACTTGTAGAGTGGATGTGATTTACATTTTATCACTAGCAGTTCATCGTGTGATAGTTATAATTTATAAAGGGGTCACACAGGTACTGAGCTCAATATGAACCTGCTGATGTTACTAAATGTATGTTAGATTCAAGAAGATTTAATGTCTTCCCTTAGTGAAGTGTAGCATGGAAGATGCACATTTCGCTTTTGTCAACAGACCAGAGGGATAACACATACTCACACATACAAACACAGATGCATCAAGAAAGTATGCAAGTATGCCTATCAACATTTAATGGAGTCATTTTCCAAATGTGCAGCTACCATACAGTATCTATAATGTCCTAATGTACTCTTTTACTATATGCAGTTGGGACCTCAAATACATATGTCAAAAACTGATGGGGAATACAAGAGACCTTGTGGCCATTTCAAACACCATTTGCCTCCAAATTTTTGAAAAATTGGTTAAATACATTTAAAATCATATCACCCAGAACTAAGATGACATTTCTACATGTCTTCATCAGCAATCCAATTTAGTTTAACAAAACACAGCCTCTCCGAAAGAGGTGTCCAATACTAGGAAACTGTGAGATGGAGGAGACCTGTTCTGTATCACGGGTTTACTGAACAGCATCTGCCATCTTCTTTGCTGGACAAACCTTTGTCCTTTGAACTTTTAACTTTGAGTACCTCATTGTTCCTACAGCAGTGGATTACGTTTTAGATATGTACATGTTTTTTATTTTATTTTTTTTTGCAACTCTTATTGTCATTTACATCCACCATTGATAACATTGGCACCAGGGGCATAAAATGGGCAACCTTGTGGTCTACCATAATAATAAGGATTCAGGCAGCAGTCCAACCATGCATTTCAATTTATTAACCTGTGGCTTTCACAGCTTTCAACTCATAAATTATTAATAAATGTGCTCTAGACACCATATCACTTCTTTCAGAAAAAGACGGAGTGCTTCGCCATAAATTTAAGGAAATGTATCACTTGAAAAGTGAAATGTCAGCAAAAACTCGTGTTCTCTTGCTTTTCTCTGCAAGTATGCAAGTTGCCGCATTTGAATCAGTCAGAACTTTATGTTCCCAGCTAATATCACGTGTGCGTGTAAATCAACAGGTGTATGTTCTAGCGGGAGGCATGATGCCTAATTAAACCCCAAACTGGCAATTTCTTTGTTTTCTGCACCCCCATTTGCTGCAACGCACCACACTGAATGCGCACTTCTTGCACCTGTTCACACCTAGAGAGCGGGCATGCGTGCCAAAAGCCGATGAAGCCTCTCATTGGAGGTCCTTGGTACTGTCTCTTTCGCTGATTGGGCCCGGAGGGACGCTCAGAAACGAGCAGGGCGGGAGGAGTGCTCAGCTCGCCTTTGTGCTTCAGCTCTAATATCTCACATATCAATAATTCAGACCGGCTGCAAGCAGACGCTACGCTATGCATTTCCACTCCGCTCAGCCTTGGCAGGGGGCGCGTCGTACACTTCTGGGGTCATTTCACTCAGCCTTAAAGTAAATCGAGGGGAGGCATTAGTGGTGGGACACAACACCGTATTTTTTATTTGGTGCGGAAACTTTATCAATACTCCTTCAAAAACTGGATCGGAGCGTAATCGGGGGATAAGGGGATTAGAAGAAGGACTTCAGCAGGAATTGTCCAGCAGCTCGAAAGTCGTCATGTTAGAAATTGTCGTGGCTGTGGTGTGGATGGCTGGAGTGGTGTGCGGGCAGAATGAAACAGAACCTATAGTGTTAGAAGGCAAGTGTCTAGTGGTTTGTGACTCCAATCCAGCGTCCGATCCAACTGGGACAGCTTTGGGCATCTCGGTTCGGTCTGGCAGTGCCAAGGTGGCGTTTTCTGCTGTTAGGAACAATAACCACGAACCGTCGGAAATGAGCAACAGAACCATGATCATCTACTTCGATCAGGTAAAAAGTCATAGAGGATGTTGAAGGGTGGTGAGCCTATTTAATAAATTATTTACCATTTGGGATTTAGGGAGCATATACAGAAGAATGGGCGAAGACTGTTTATTAGATTAACGGTGACTGATGAACGGGCAGATGAAAGACAGATTGATGGATGAAATATATTTTAATAAAATCACTTCTGAAGATAGGGCAGACTGCGTGCCGTTTAATAAAAATAACGTGCACGAATAGATTCATTATTGATGTGTCTAAAAAAATGAATTCATGGCAAAGAAAATATCAGAAAAAATAACTATAAATGCAATAGTCAATACCTGTTCAAGAACCAGCGCACAATAACTGCATGTTTTGAGTAATTGCAGGTAACTGTAACTCCCAAATGCCCAAACAGTAGGTATGTTTTCCCCAATTTGAGACATAAAATTTACAAAGCCAGTGAATGCAGACTGCATAGTTTTATATGTTAGTGGTATATCATCTTTATGATACGCAAAAACATTGTACTTACTGTATTACTATTTTTAACTTTATTGCTGTTGGTGTTTACAAAGTGATTTTTAATATCATTGCTTTCAGACTTTAGTGAACGTTGGGAACAACTTCGACTCCGAGAGAAGTACATTTATTGCTCCAAGAAAAGGGATTTACAGTTTTAATTTTCACGTGGTCAAAGTGTACAATCGGCAAACAATTCAGGTCAGACGATATTCATTTTCTGCTTACTTGTACTTAATGTCTGGTACTACAGTGATTTGGAGATGAGTTGCGGGTAATAAGAGCAATATCTGAAGCGTAGCTTGCTTGCCAGAAGAAAAAAATAAATAAAAATAAAATGTGTTGTGGCACTTTGACAGAAGTGCATCGCTCAGATGTTTCTGATTTTAAGAGATTTGTGTTACTGGTTTTCCCTCGTAACTCTGATCTGTCCCTTCTGAAGGTATGATGTGTGTTGCAGAATACGGTCGTAATTAATAAATCATACCAGACCTTGCAATTAGGAATGTTTTATTATTTTTTTTAAGAAAATGCTGTTTGGTGTTATTACAGATTGTAGTATTTGTTTTGATTGGTGCAGCTATTTAAAACGTGTAATTGTCCTTTGTCTCGGATTATTTTTGACCCCGATTCTTCTGGGAGATGTAGGCAGAATGCTGGAAACGTGATTTTAGAATTGTTCAGAATACTGTATGAACTTGGAACTTTTAAACTAAAATATAACAAGTCCTCTCACTCTCTATCTCCCCTTCCTGTAGCCTTCGCATATCTTTACATACTGCATTTTCTGGCCTCATTAATCTCTCAAAAGTATTTATCGAGGGCAGTGCATGACAAATGCATGATGAAAAATAATAGCATCATCCGTGTTATATAAATACTATACTGTCTATCAGCATAGTGGCCCAATGGCTAATGTTCCTATGTTACCACTTCTGGGGTTGTGGTTTCATCCTAGCGGCTACTCTATGTGCAGTTTTCAAGTCCCCAACCCACCACCATGCATGCATTTTTCCTCATATAGGTGTTCCCTCCCACCAACCCAAAACATGCTGGTTGGCTGGCTGCTGCCCTAACCTGTCTATAGGTGTATATAGTGCACGTCCTTTATGGCGTCAGGTCCTGACACTGGAAAGGTCCCCCAAGACAGACCAACACTTCTCAGGTTAACACCTTAATAAGTAAATTCTGCTTCACCGTTTTCTTTCATTTTAATTTCCAATAGTGTTTATTACCACACATTAAAAATGTAAAACCTCATTGCTTCTATATTACTACTACCAACCCATTCACTTACAATTCCTCTAGCTTAGCTCTCAAGTAAGTACGAGTAATTACGGTGCAGTGGTTAAAGTTGTCGCCTCGAAGCAAGCGGTTCACCGGTTCGATTCTCGGCTGGGGACGTGCCTTCTGTGTGGTATTCGCGTGGGTTTCCTCCGGGTACTCCGGTTTTCTCCCACATTCCAAAGACATGCATCTGGAGCATTTCTCCTCGGGCCTCCGCTGAAAACAGGCTCTATGGAACCTAGTCGGACTTTCCCGGCCAATAAATTGCGGAACACTACCATTAACTTTAACTATAAAGCTCACTATATGGTTAAATGTGTTATGCTTGAAAAAAAGTTATTTGGATGATTTACAATGATTCAGTGTTATTTACCGTGGAACGTGAACACTAAATGTGCGACGGACCCTTTTGATGTGGAGCTGCGATGAACATGGACTTTAAAAGACTTAAATTGATGAACATTCCTCATACATTAGTACATTTGAGATGCATGTCTGTAGCGGTCCTTCTTTAGTCTTCAGAGGCCTGGCTGCTGACCCACACTGCAGTAACCCTAAATCTGTCAGAACTACAGTTAACTCATATAGAACTGCAAGGCATGATGCCTTTGCTAATCCATAAACATAGTAGAGGAACCAGTCTGGCCTCAGCCCTGGAAACTAAGTTGCCCAGTCTCTCCAGAGTCCAGTACAGCAAAAGCCCACTAGAGGTCTGACTGAAGCTCCGCCCCCCATTACGTAAGACTGCTTGGAGGTGGTCACGTTTGTGTGGGTCGCGCACTATATGCACGTGGCCATGGGAAACGCGACCTCCCGCGTCTCGAGGACCAGAACGAAGCCCAACAGAAGAGTATCAATGTTAATTTAAAGCACTACCCTCTAGCTAGGGCAACAACACCGCAATCCGGATTATTCTCTACGAAATGTTGAGTATGTTTTCTGATTTAGGAAACTGAGACATATGAGTCTGACTTGTAAGACAATCCAGTTAAAATCTTAGAAGATGACTCTCAAGTTGTCCAGATTTTCGCGGAGCGTCCAAAGTCCAAATTATTGCTTGATATTTTTGATCTCTTCCTCGTAAAGTTTGACTTTTGCTGATAAATCATAACCGGATTAAAGTAATTAAATGACAAACAATTGATTTTCAGCTGTCATATCCTTCAGTAAAAATGCATGCTAAGGCAAAAGCTATCCTATCAACTTTCTATGTTTATACGAACATTATTTAAAACCTGTCCGTGATTTGGGGCTTTTGCCCCCCCCCCCACACACACACACACCCACCATTATTGTTGGTTCTGTCCAGATTTCTTACTCTAAAAGTTGAGAGGCATGCGCGGTGTAAACATTAGCGCGGGGTGATTTGGTGAACTAGACCTAATGCTGTTACGACACCTCAGTTCCTTATAAAAGGGGGTTGATGAAGATGATTGTGCTACAGAAACAGTGCATCCTGTATGTATTAAAAGATGCAGCACAGCATTTTTGCTGCAGCATCACCAGACACAAGACGTTTGACTGCATTTTGGGAAGTCTCGATTTTTTTTTGTTTGAATGGCAGTCAAAGATAATAATTTTAAGCCCCTCCACACTGTGCCACATTTGTTTTTTTAGACGAATTTCGTATTATTGACAGTACCTATTTGCGTTTAATTAGGATTATCCTCGTCAGTTATTTTGGTATAAACATTTAGTAGCTTAAAATAAGTGTAAATTTACATACATGGCATCAGATTCCGCAACGCGTGTTTTTTTGTTACGTGCAGTGTGTGTCCCGCCAGATCTTTCACATTTGGAAGTTCGGGTCCCGCAACTGATACACACACATACATACACTATCTATCTATGTGCGCGCACCCACACACACTCTCATATGGAGACAGAGGAGAGATAGATATAAGTTTCGGGTCCCGAACGTCCGTAAAAGTCACTCTAAATGTGAAACATCTGGCGGGACACACAGTACGAGAAAACACGTGTTGCCGAATCTGCTGCTATTTATGCAAATGTACACATATTTTAAGATACTAAATGTTTATACCTAAATAACTGAAGAGAATAGTCCTAATTAAATGTAAATATGTATTGCCAGTGATATGAAACGATACAGTATATACTGTGTATATGTGTGTGTGTATATATATATATATATATATATATATATATATATATATATATATATATATATATATATATATGCACACACACGCCTACGACCTTATCTCTTAGTCTCTTTAATCAAGAAACAGGGAAAGACAAACCTTAAAAAAGAGACTGATAGACAATGGACTTATAGTGGGAGCAGCGTTGAACTATTATTTTAATTCGCTTACAGCAGATTTAAATCTACCGTGCGTTTTCTACATAATAAGACGTTTATAGCTGTCTATTAATACTGACTGACTGCGAGTTATCAAAATGTCAAAAAATATATATCTACACACACATACATCAGGGACAAGGGAAAATCGGAGATGTTGCAAAATTCGGGGACCGTTGAGTGCTCTGCCTCCCTACACCTTTCATTGTTTCTTTATCCATCCACAGCCCTTTTCGTTATTTATATAGCAAGATCATTATTTCAAATAATAATGAAATGGACACAGGTTGTGTATTATGGGTTTAGATGTTTGATGTTGAAAATTTCCTTCCCACAGAAACTTGTTTGTAATTCTGTTTCTTGATGCGGCCTAATGACGCTTTCCTCAACATCCTCTTATGGTTGATGAGCAGATCACATTTATACGCCAAGGAATCAACTGAGATAGCAAAACTTTTTGTTTCCACTTTTGTTTTTTCGGTCATACTATGGAGTACTGCAGTGTGGAAAGAGTTGTGCATTGCCTTGTGCGTGTGTGTGTATACAACATAGCAATGTTGTTTATTCTTAGGCGTTCATCTCTACACTCTGTCAGTAGTTACGAACACATATACAATATCCACCCATCTCTATCTGTAGATACAAACATCCTTTTTTGGTTACGCTACTTGCATTGCATGCACGCATTTAGTCTGCATGCGCATTTACTTTAACATAAAAGCATGTGCAGCATTTACATTGGTGTACTTTTTTTGCAGCAAGCATTGCGATGTCTTAGTGACAGCCATTAAGAAAGCTTTAAGCATTACCGCTAATGCCCAGTTTTGTTCTGCTCATTCCCCCATTAATAAGCAGCATATTGGCAGATGGGGTGTACATCATGTATTCCTTTGAGACATCCTTTACTTGGAATTACGTTTTCAGATGACCTGGTCTCGCTTTCTAATCACTGTCACTCCTCTGTTTAAAGTTATTACTCAAATAACAACAGTTGTAAGAACAATTACCCGTACCAAGCACTTGCTGCTTTGTTATGAGACTAAATGTTTCAGATTCCGCATGAGTATTTATTTATTAAACACCACACAATATCTCTGAATTTGTCTCCCTGCTGACCGCATGTTAACTAAATAAATGACACGTTTCTCATATGTATCTACAGTGGGGGTAAGTTTTGTGAGCACAGACTGAATATGCTGAAATAAAAATTCTGTTAAAATCATAAATCATACCTCTCAAGTGTACCTCATTTCCAGGAACGTTCCTCATTTGGGATCTTGAAAGTTCATGTTCCTCCAAGTTCCACATTGAAAGGGTCTGTCACACATTAGCAATTTTTTAATTTGTGTCAGTGGTAAATATAACTGAATTATATTCTTTCATCAAAAGATCTATTCTATAAGTAAAAACAATCACATTTAACCATTATATGAGTTTCATAGTTTAAGCTGTAAGTAAGGCATTAGTAAGTGTTCCACATTTTGCCCATTTGTTCCACGTTATGACAGGCAGTGTTCCTTATTTTTTGGATGGAAGGCTGAGAGTCATGATCCTTTTTACTTATTTTGGAGGAAGTAGTACTAGTTCCAGTTCTCACAGTTTCTTGCAGTAGAGTCCCTGTCTGAGCAGCTGTGCTCCACGCAAAATAGAAAAATAATGCATATTTCAATAGAAGAAGCATTTTCTAGTTATTATGATTATTGCAGAAATCCATGTGTGATCCAACAAAGGCAAAATGCATTCTACTAGAAGAATCCCACCTAGCAGCTCTCCAGGTTTTCGCACTACGTCCAGATTTTTGCCTTATATTTTTGGTCTTTCCCTCAAAAATATGTTTTCTGGCAAATCGCTGAGGTCTGAAGTTACTAAATAATGATATACACTTAAGTTTCCGACTTCATACCCCGAAAAAACATGCTAACACAAATCCTATTATTCCAGCAACTTTCTGTTTGTATGAACACTGTTCAAATGTTATCCATGTCTCGGTGCCCTTTCCCCAATTATGCTAGGCTTTGTCTAAATTTCTTACACTAATGCGTTGAGGGATAAGAACGACATCATTCCTTTTGATAAAAAAGTTAATAACACTGCATCTGTTTGCAAATATGGTCTGTTTTAGATCAAACATTTCTAAGAAAAGTTCGATTCTTTACTTGAGAGACTTCGACGTCTAGGCATAAGGGGAATGGATAGCTGAAGGAAAAATACACTGAGTACCTGTTTATGGTGAAGTATACAGTTCCACAACTCTTTTTGTGAGCTTCTCGTGGCTGAGAGCATTGCGGTATATATCTGAAATTCCCAAGCTGAACCCCATTTGTCTGAATACTATCAGATTATATAATTGCTATGTTGTAGATAATTGTTTATGGTATTTTTCATTATTTCTGTTGTAACATGCACAGGGTTTGGAATAATGGTTACGGTGTTTACCTCACAAACTCGAGGTACAAGTTTGAAGTCTAATGTTTTGAGAACTTGGTTAGGCGTAAATGGCCCACAAATGAAGCTATCCTTATATTTATTAACCAGACCCATGTTTTATGTTCACATTTTGTTTTGTCTGTAAGGTTCGATAAAAACTTAAAACTGAATGCACTCGTTAATAATGTCTTGCCACTTTTGGACAAAATGCAAACAAGGTCCATAATATGGTATCTTGCAACGGGCCGCAATGCCATATCCATCCAGCATTAAATGCATTACAAATTCTACCATAAAACTTAAAGGATGGATAAAATGGTTTAAAAAGACGATATAAAGTTGTACTCAGACAGAAGAGAAGGTAAATGTGCTTAAAGAGGTGCATGCTCCTTATATTAATATGTATTCACGTCTCTCAACTGTCCAGATTTTCGCAGAATGTCAAGGCTTTGCCTCGTATTGTTGGTCGGTTTCTCATAAAATATGTGTTTTTTTTGGCAAATCACTGGGATGATCTGAGGATTTAAGTCGCTAAATAATGAAATGCATTTCAGTTTCAGACTTCAGAATTTACATAAAAATGAATGCTAAGACACATCCTAATATTCTATCAGCTTTCTAAGTTTATAAGACCAATATTTAAGATCTGTCTATATTTTGGGTCTTTGCCCCCATTATGTCAGGCTTTGTCCAGATTTCTTGAGCTAAAAGTTGAAATGTATGATATGTGTACTTTACAGCATTTGTAATATAATAAATAAAAGTGGGATAAAGACCCCAAATAGGGGCACATTTTAAATATTGCCCTTACAAACTTTGAAAGTTGATAGAATAACAGGTATTGTATTAGCATGACATTTCTGCAGGGTGCGAAGTCTTAAACTGAAATGTCTGACATTATTTCTTAACTTCAGTCTTTAATGATTTGTCAGTAATTTTCCAGAAAACCACAATTTTATGAAAGACGGACCAAAAATACAAGACAAAATCTGGACATTCTGCGAAAATCTGTACTATTTAGAGCTATGCAGCTGGCCTTTAAGATGTAGTGTACTAAAAGGGCAGGAATGTTGGATTGGGGGCGGAAGGATTTTTGGAAACCTGGCTCTTGGTAGACCAGAATTTTCTCATTACACATTTGAAAATACAACATATGCGTGCCTGTATGGCTGGCTCTTGGTCTCTCTATTAATAGTAACGACTGTTCTTTTTTTATAGGTAAGTCTCATGCTGAATGGATGGCCAGTAATCTCGGCCTTTGCAGGCGATCAAGATGTCACAAGAGAAGCTGCCAGCAATGGAGTCCTGATTCAGATGGAGAAAGGAGACCGAGCTTACTTAAAACTAGAGAAAGGAAACTTAATGGGTGGCTGGAAGTTTTCTACATTTTCTGGATTTCTGGTATTCCCTCTTTAAATGACTGATTGGGACGCAGAAATGCCAGTTTTGGGGACATTAGAATGACAAGCAGCTGCACAAGAGCTCTGGACAACAAACTTTTATACAATTTACAAAGAGTCTCGCGCTCAGATCTGCTTATAGGCCTGTCTATGTCCGCTTTGAGGCATACTGTATTTTGTTGCAGCCAAAGGCCACATCGTGTAATAATTCATTAGAATAATTGTTTACAAATTGTTTCCAGTACTTGGAATACATTCTTTTGGGGTGCATTTATGTTAATTTTAAACTATATAACCATTTAAAAATGCTGCTTATTTTATTTTTAATATAATTAACCTAAGTTTTAGCTAGGTCTGTACTGAAAAATGAATTCCTAAGTATATTGTGCCACGAAGAAAGAGTCAGAAGAAAGAACATTTTTGTAAGATAATGATTGCATTTTGAAAATGCATACTTTAAAGCTAACCACAGGAAAATAATTTCTTGCTTCTTGTACGTAACTAGGGATGACTGCGGGATTTCGGGCTGATGGACGTTTTTATGCTTGGTGTTTTAAACCTTGTTAATATGCCCATACGGATCGCCATAAATTATACTGAAATTTTATGATAATGTAATATATGTGTGAATATTTACATTGAATTTTACTTTACTTTACTGCAATTAAAACTGGCTTTTATTTTTCTTAAAGAGATGCCACAGTTTTAAATGCTGGTGTTGTGTTAAATCAGTGTGTACGTGGAAAGAAGGGAGGAGGGCACATTGCTGCCTTGTCTGCAAAATTTCTTGTCCTCCCTGAGTCCATGTGGGAGTTTCGCTGTTGGCTGCTCTGGTTTTCTCCAAATTGCCGGTAGGTTTGGGAAGAACAGTAAGTGTTTGTGAGGTCATGTGCATATAGCAAACGACTGGCGTCTCGTCTAGCATTAGTTCCATTGCTTTATTCATTTTTTTCAAGGATAGGCTTTAGCGTCAGCTTTTCACGGAACAAGATAAAACAAATGTGGGGAAAATGCATGGGTTTTGACTCTCACACAAAAGTTAAAATATGCACCTAATGATAGAAGTACAGACTTAGGACCAGTACACAAATAAAGTGGAAGGACATATGAAGTGGTCATATAAAACCTAGAAATAAGATTGTCTTTCAAGAGTGAGTAATATGTTCAATGAACACCGAAAATAATAGCCCGGTTGTTACCCCTTTCAGTTTAATTTTGTTGATGCCATGCATTGTTTAATATAATTCATATAATTTATTGTACCCAGATCATAGCTCTTGACCGTCTAGTCCCAGAATTTGGAACACTACCTCTCATAATGTGGAGCACAAGGGCAAAATATGGAATATTTATTAATAGCTAACAACTTCAACACCGGAAGCTCACAGTATGGTTAAATATGTTACGTTATACTTGATTAATTAATATGATTCAACCGTATTTATCACGGATATTAGCTAAAATATTCTTAACACCAATTGTGTGACAGACCGTTCCAATGTGGAACTGCGAGGAAGACAGACTTTTTACAACTCAAGTGAAGAATGTTCCTCATAATAATGTACACTTGAGGGATATGCTCCAAACATACTTCTCAGCTGTCCACATTTTCGCAGAATGTCCAGATTTTGGCCTCATTTTGTTGGTCTGTTTTTAGTACAGTTTATGGTTTTCTGAGGAATCATTGAGGATTAAAGTAACCAAATGACATAGATTTAAGTTTCAGACTTCATATCCTTCAGGAAATGCATGGTAATGCAAACTCTTTTTTTCTGGTAACATTCTAAGTTGATAACAATAGTTAAAATCCGCCCCTGATTTTGGACTCTTACCCACCCCCCCCCATTATTTTTTTTTTCAGATTTATTTGCACGTAGACGTTGAGAGATATGCCAACAAATACTTTCCAACTGTGTCCTTGATTTTTCAGAACGTTCAGAAATTAGCCTCTTATTTTTGCCCTGTTAATGGTACAAAATTTTATTATTTTTTGTTAAACCGCCGAGATTATAGTTAGTGTGAATAATTCAAACTGGAAGGTATTTTGAGAAGTTCTAAGCTGATAGTAACAACATTTAAAAATGTACCTATTTCGGGGTCTTTGCCTTTATTTTTTTGCATTGTTTGTGGTTCTGGGGGTAAAAATCGAGAGAATGTTGTAATAAATAACAGGCAGTACGGATGAACCGTGCTTTTGGCGAACAGCTCCGTACAGCTTATTTGTTGGGTTACAGGCTTGTAACGCGCACGCGCGCATCTACGTGATAAGTATATTTTGTACGAAGTTGCAGCATTTACAATCTACTCGTCTTCCTTAGCAGGCTCTAAACCGCATCTAATCCATTCCAGTGTAAATGTGTGTGTGTGTGTGTGTGTGACGAAGAAGAATGGTGGGCTTACTAGAATAACACAAGTGTTTTAATTTAATTCCCACCCTAATACATATTAGAGACTGTATATTAGGGGTTTAGAAATGCTGAATGACCAGAGACGCTGAAACACTTTACTTAACTTTCCAGTGGTAAGCATGCCGCCTGTAATTCATGCTCTTCTGCGCAAAGTGTGCCCCAGTCCACCAGAGTTATGGTTCAGACCTACTGCTGCATCAGTAAAGCTGAGAATATAATAAAAAAGACTATATCAGTGCACTTTATCCTTAGCTCATTTGCGGAAAGTGTTAAGCTCTTGACTTTTTGGACTTCTAGTTTCATTTAATGTATGCTCCCTCAATAAATACAATAATTTTGTGTAATTCATGGACTGTCAGTTCCAGATGGATGTACTTTGCCCACACAAACATATCTATCTGTCTATAAATATATATAAATAAATATGTGTATGTGTGTGTGTGTGTGTGTGTGTGTGTGTGTGTGTGTGTGTGTGTGCTAGCTTACCTGCATACAACTCTTTGAAATGTAATACTTGATATTCCCCTCTTTCCCATCACCTTATTTTATTTTTCAGACTTCATCTGTAGTCAGCCTTTCCTGTGGTCAGAGAACCAAAGGAAGACGCAGACAGAACTGAAAGTGTCACATCAGAGGAAATGGAGCAAAGAGTAAGCATATTATGTTTTGCTCCTTGCTGGCAACTTCTTCAACTAGTTATTTATTGTATTAATACAAGCACTGCTATACTTACAGCATTTCCACTTGCCGACAACCTGTATCTGTATATCTATGTAGATCTTTCTGTCTCTATATTATGTGCATGCATGTCATTGTATATGCAAGCTGGTAAGTGAATCAATAGTCTATTCTGTCTGATTAATTCATACAAGCAAGATGTGATTATCTGTAGTGCTTCATATGAGCATACAACACACCGATTGATGGTTGTGGTTTTCAGTTAAGTAAATCCATGTTTTGGAAAAAAAGCATATTTCAAAGGGCATACATTATGCAGCACGTTTGCATTTCACAACCAATTGAATTTTCTTAGGAATGTCATATATGCTGTGTTTCTGAAGCTGGACACTTTCTTACCTGAAAACACCTAGAGATCATAATCATGCTTTGATATAACCATACTATGGGGTGCCCCCCCATGTTTTGCTAGGAATTGCTGCTGTACCTAAAGCAAAAATCATTTCCAGTGCATTTCTAATATTAATGAAGTACGAGCAGTATTATTTGATTAATGAGCTAAAGTTATGTTTCAAATACACAGTATGTAAAGGCCATCTGGTATGTCATTGCTATTTTTTGTGATCATTTAAAAAAAACGGTGTCTGCATCACAGTAGTGATATCAGGTCCTTGATGTACTCACTTGTTGATGCCATGGCTATGTTACAGCACAGTTTGATTTACGGTCATTTTATCATACATCCCATCCATATCAAGCTGTCAGCTACATGTACCAGACTGACTCCAAATGGAGGGAAGTGATATTTTCCAAAGGAGATCACACATTTTCTGGTCTAAATAACAAACAGCAAATATGAGCTATAAAACACTTTAAAACAACAACTTATATGTATGTGCCTTGAGATATTGTTACCGGTTATTTATCTCCAGGGATAATGATATACAGATCTTACAAAAATGAAATTTCATTTTCATGACATGAAATGTGAAAATTATACTCATGATCTTTAATTTCCAATCATTACCATGATTTCTTCAAGTTTAGTACATGTAAATATATCTGTACAAAACAAACAATACACCAAGGTGTATTATAAGTTGTAAATATGAGGAAAATACAGATTTTTGTCAATGAATCCTCTGGCCTAGAATCCCAAATTCCATTAAAATCCCATGTTTTTCAAAACTAAGACAGTCAAAATTCAAGATTTACCAATATTTTCTCAGAAAAAATAGAAAATCAGTATCCTTGATTTTTTATTCGTTATTCTGTGCTGAAGATATTGGTGAAGTGATATAAACATTTTATTAAAACACAGAATTCATGTCTCAGCATTCCTACTTTATGATTTAAATTATCATGTTTTACTAAATTTGGAAAAGTTGAGCTTTTACTAAATGCTCTACATGTTGATATGAAAATCATTGCCCCATGATTACTAGAACATGGGCAACATGTAATCACCACTCTGATTGGAGAATGGATGTTCTTCATCAGGGTGTAAATGTACAGATAACGGGGACTGAAAAATGAGTCCACAAATTCACAGCAACATATTAATCTGCCATGGAGTACAGACTGTAAGAAAGCTAACAGTGTCCATTATTTTACACTTATTAAAAAAAGCAAAACAAAAAAAACAAAAACAAAACAAAAAAAAAAACAGATTAAAAAAAACATAGAAAAGTGTGTGTGTTTATTTTTCTGTCAGTGTGTGTGTCAATATGTTTTGTGTGCACGAAAGTGGAATTGTGGGTGTGCAAGAGAGATAGAGCGATCGATCATGACTGCAGCAGTTATTTAAAATGAATAGGTATGCATTCCTCTCAACCTGTTCACTTAAGATATCTGGACAAAGCCTGACATAATGTTTGGACAAAGGCTCAAAATTAGGGGCATATTTTAAATATTACTCATATAAAATTAGAAAGTTGCTAGAATAACAGGATTCGTGTTAGCATTAATTTTCTGAAGGCAATGAAGTCTGAAACTCATATGTATGTCATTACTTAGTTACTGCAATCTCTGATTATTTGCTAACAAATCAAAAGGTTTATGAGGAACATGCAAGAAAACTGAGGCAAAATCTGGACATTCTTTGAAAACCTGGATAGCTGAGTGGTATGGAGAAAGTTTTAATGGCTGGTATTATTAACTGATTTTAATCATGTGTTTTTAAAGGTACACTGCAACTGAATGTTTGTGTGTGTGAGGGAGAATGTGTGTAGATATTAAATACTTACCAAACTTATATTTTTGGATGTAAAATATATTAATTAAAAAAAATAGCATATTCTCTAATCCCACTCTCTGAGGACATCAGGTCTCAGAGCATCCCTGCGTGAGCATTATTTATACAATAACACATACTCTGTTGGGCATTATTGTTTGCCTTTTGAACAGTAATAGTTGACATTTGTGTTAACTGATTTAATCGTGCATAATCTCAAGCTGTGCACAACATTTTATAATGTATGGCTTAGCTTGCTTAGAACATATTAGAAATTAAAAAAATAAAAGTGAAAGAACCTATCCTTTACTTTTCCATCCACCAGAGCATATGCTTTGATGTCAGAAATGATGTTATGATGTCTACACTCTCTCTGAACATATGTGTTTATGTGTGTGTGTGTGTGTGTGTGTGTGTGTGTGTGTGTGTGTGTGTGTGCGTGCAGTAGCGGTATGAGTACTGTTGTATGATTGTGTTGATCACAAAGTCATATATGTCTTATGCATGTTGCACACAGATGTTGCCATGTATTTAGTAACACCAAACTCTGTACATGCATGAATATTGCTGGTGGTCATACTAACATGAAAGCAATTGCCCCATAGCTTGCTAGGCTTAAAACCCCAAGAACATACTGTGAGTCATGATACAACATACTATAGAGTTAATGTCAAGAACAAAAGATAATTATTTCTTAGCATTCACCTTCAGAAGTTACAGCATTCAACTAACCCAACCGCAGCTATTGCAAAACTACTCCTCTCTGATATATAGTCCTTTGTGTTCACTTCACTAAATAGTACATCTGTATTATAAGGTATAAAAAATACAATTTATGAAATGCTAGTGTGCCTCTGATTCAGTAAAGTCTGCCTTATACTGGCTCATCAAGCTTCATTATCTGTAAATTATTTAACTAATTTATTTATTTATTTATTGACATTTGTTTACTTGGAAAATCCAACTGGGCACAAGTGCCTTTTTTTAGCAGTGGTCTGGGGAGAAAAACTCCAAGGTATCATATTTAATGAATAAATATTTATAATAACACATTCTATAATGCAGTTTCACTGAATGCATAGCATAATAGTTAATATAATAAAATTTGTATTGATATTCATAAACAAATTTACAAACCTTGTACTGTGACTTTACAGACAGAAGAGTATTGTATAAGACAGGTAGGAGTAATTTAAGAAATACTACAGGGTGAGGTATTAAAGGAGATAAGCAAGTCTGAGTGCTAACAGAGAAGCAGTGATGGAATAGTAATTTGGTTGTGCTAATTAAAGGTAGGCATAGTAGTTTATATAATACAATAAAGTGAGGTATTAGAAGGGGATAATCAGGTTGAGGAGTTTAGTACTTTAAATGGAGGCATAAGAACAGTGATGAAGGGTGTTAGAATGCTATGTACCAGATGAGGGGCAGGGACAAAGCCAGGAGGCAGAGATGAAGTCTTTTAGCAGTGGTTTAAAGAGGTGAAGGTGTATGACAGGCCTGACTGCTATAGAAATTCCATTTCAAGTTCTAACTGCACTATTGGAATAGGGACTGTTCCCAGCAGCCATTTGTGGTTTGTAGATGGTAAGCAGTTGTTTATTATTTGACTGAAGGGGATGATTTGGAGGCTAGCATTGGGGTAGGGGTCTAATTGTTGGGCAGGCAGATAGGGTATGGATGATTTTATGAGTTAATGTGAGCTGAGTATAAGAAAGGTGGTGAGGAAGTATGAGCCAGTAAAGTGTTTTTAGTGCTAAACAGTGGTGTGTCCAGTAATGATTGTTGCATGCAAATCTGTCAACTTTATTATAGCACTATTCAAGTTTAGAACTAAGTGAGACTCGTAGGTTGGTTATGGCAGGCGCTCCATATATAGCATTTCAACAATGTCAATTTGCAGGATAGGTCATATTGCACATTAGCCCTCTTCTGTTGTTGTGTTGATTAGCATGTTTCAGGTACCTTAATTTTATGGTAGACATATTTTTCTTCACTATGTTGCATCACTAGGTCTACAAGGCATTGTGCTGTTTCTTGTATGCAGCACACACATGGCTACAGCTTGTGTATTTTGTAGTAAGAAAGAGCAACTGAATTTTGTATTTCATGTTTTAGCAGTGCTTGCCCCCCCCTCACTTTTACTGCTGCTAATATAAGACTGTCTCATGACCCTTTGTTTAGTACTAGGCAGACCTTTGAGAAAATTCCCACATATTAAGCCATACTTGTGCTATTCATTTCTTGTTATATAATACTACATGTTCCAGTTGCTATTAGAAAGGGCACTTGTCTTTATAAAACAGAATGTTTAAGTTTAGCCGTAACATTTGGCTTACAGCTTTAGTGCAATTTCTTTTAATTTTGTGAATATTGCAATACAGTGTATAGAAATAGCAGATCTCTGTTTTTATAAGTAATAATGGTATGTATGTTACTAACAGTGTCTCTGTAAAAACTCAAGAAGTTAGTAGATGAAAAAAAAAAAAGAAAGCTGCAGTTTTTTTCCCCACACTATAGAATTTAAATATGGTATTAGCTAAGGTGTTACTGACACTTTTCTGTCAAAGAGCGATTCATTGAGGACAGTGATTATTAATTGCACTTGACTTCCATAATGGTTGTGCTAGCAAATGTGAAATTATTCTAGCTTATGGCTGCACCAAGGCTGCTCCTGCAACTGGTTATTATTTTGGGTGTTCAGGAAGCAGTGCAATATAAAGCAAGCAGTACAAGTAATACTTAAGTAGAAAGAGACCGGACAGCATGTCATAACATAGAAAGAAAAGCACAAGTATCTACATAAAGTAGAGAAACTGTGACAACTGATACAGTAATGTAGCTTCATAGGTGTGTACTAAGCTAATGGCCCTGGAGCCTTTACAAACCTAACCCAGAGAGGTGCCCTGGCATTGTGCCACCCGACGTTAGTTCCCAGTGCTTCTATCAAGTACAGCCACTGCAGTGATCCCAGGGTGAACTTTCTATTTCCCATCCACTCATCAAGATTTCTCTTGAAGAGGGCCAGTGAGGTGCTCTGCTTGACATTTATCGGAAGTCTGTTCCATAGCATGGGCAGTCTCTGGGTGAGGAACCTGTCCCTCCAGCATGTTCTGTTGATTGTGGTAATGAGGTTGAGGTCTCTGGAGCATGTGGTATGGAGGGATTGGGATTTCCTTAGATATTGCATTTCTAACAGAGCTGGGTCAGACATGGCTTTGTAAGTCAAGCAGAGATCGTCTCTTAGTAGATGATATGAGACAGATAATAGCTGGAGTTTTTTAAGTCTGTCCATGTAGAACATGTGTTTAAGGCCTAGGATCCTCTTTGTGAGGTACTTTTATGGCCTTTCTAGCTGCTGCATCTCTCTAGTGAGGTACATGCTAAATGTGGCATTATACTCAATGATTGGCCTAATGAGGGAAGAGTAGAGAAAGATGATGATCTCCTTCTTCCTGGATGCAAAACCCTTTGTTATGAGATATACCACATAGAAGGACTTTCTGACCACAGTGGCAATGCAGTGGTCGAAGGAGAGGTTGCTGTCAACCTGTGTCCTCACATCTCTTATAACACCTTCAGTGTTCAGTGGTCTCCCATTGATGTAGTAATTAATGGGAACTGAGATTTCCCAAAGGGGATGGCAATGCATATTTTGGCATTAAGCTTAAGGCCATGGTTTCAATACCAGTCATTGGTATCAGTGAGGCCTTTCTGTAGGATGTCTACATCACTTGGGGAGTTAATAATGGGTCCCAGCTTGCAGTTGTCTGTGAACTTGATAAGCCGGAGTCCCTCCATGTTGGCCTGGACTTCTGTGAAGTAGATGCCAAATGGGAGAGGACCCCGGACTGATCCTTGTGGGACTCCACTCATGACTGTTTGGCAGTTTGACTTGGGAGTCCACTACTTTCACACTGTGGGTTCTATCTGTGAGCCAATTTGTGACCCACCTAGTGATATAGGGATTGATGCCTAGTTTGGTGAGTTTATCAATAATTCTCGAGTGGAGAATGGTATCAAAGGCCTTCGCCAGATCGAGGTAGGCTGTATGAACTGCCTTGCCCTCATCCACAGCTCTGGTGACTAACTCAAAGAAGTCAACCAACTTGAGCAGGCATGATCTACCTTTCACAAAACCAAACTGCGTGGGATCTAGGGTTTGAAGATTTCCTATATACTTCTTAATTAGGTCGATAATGATGCGCTCCATAACCTTACATATCAGACTCGTCAGGTTAATAGGGCAATAATTCCTAGGGTCTGTAGTTGCTACCCATTTATGGAGAGGGATGACTGTAGCAGTGCACCATTCTGTAGGGACAAAGCCTGAGGTGAGGCTGTGATTGAACATGGCACACAGATGTGGTGCCAGTTCACTTTGTAGTGCTTGTAGAATCCACCCAGAGATATTGTCGAGTCTCATGGAAGCTGTATTCTTGGCCTTGGACAATGCAGCTTTAACCTGTGCTGCAGTAATGCTGGGTGCCTGACATTCCTCTGGTATTGTGATTGGTCCTTTAGAGGGGGAGAGAGGGGTAAAGTTGGCACTGAATCTGTTGGCCAGTATGTTGGCAATATCTGTTGGCTCAGTATAGGAGGTACCATTGTGCAGTAATTCAGAGCAAACCTGGGTATTGCTGTGGAGATTCTTGATATAACTATAGAAGGCTTTGTGGTTGTTTTTAGTATCTACTGCAATTCTGCCTTCATAGCTGGCTTTAGATGTGTTGATGAGGGCTCTCAACTTTTTGTTGAGGCTAATAAGGGAGTTTTTCCAGTCTTGGGAGTTCACCTCTTTCTGCAACAGTTTCTTCCTTCTGTTGTAGAGTTTATTAATGGCAGGGGACCACCAGATTGGCTTCCTTTTTTTGGAGGACAGTGTCTTGGTTCTGTTGGATATGGCTAGTGCCATGCATTTATGTATGTGTTTGTACAGTGCATTGGTGTATGATTTGGCAGTCATGCATCTATTTTCCATTGCCATGGGTGCCGAGAAGTTAGCCACCTCTGATTTTAGGAGCCCAAAGTCAGCTTTGGAGAAGTTTTTCATGGTGGTTACCTTTGCAGGGGGTGTGGGTGAGATGTGGATTTCCATGGTGCTTAGTTTGTGATTGGATCTAACCAGGGAGGAATTGACTACTGGTGTAGAGCAACAGTTGCCCATGTTAGTAATAACCAGGTCAAGGATGTTGGTTCATCTACTGAGGGTAAGAATGAGGTGGTCCAGGGCACTGGAATTGATGAATTCCAGGAAGCGTTGGGCCAGTGTATTGGTGCATGAGTAGTTTTCCCAGTTGATGGAGGGGTAGTTGAAGTCACCTAGTACGAGAGTGTTGGGTTGGACCCTAATAGTTTTCAGGGTGCTTAGGAACGTGGAGTGAGAGTCTTGGGACATGGTTGTGGACCTATAGCAGGCTACGACCTGAATCACCATCTTATCCAGTGTTACTTGTACCTGAAGTATCTCAGGTGTGTTATGCTGGGCTACTAGTCTGGAGGTGTACATATCCTTTATGAATATGGATACACCACCACCTTTGGAGCTTCAGTCCATATTCTGGAGCTGAAAGGTGTGAAATGAGTGGAATGAGTTATAGCCTGGTAGCACAGAGGTGCTTTCTGCTGCTTTAAACCAAGTCTCTTTTACAGCACAAATGTCGATGTTCTCCATTTTTAGGAGTGCTTTGAGCAAGTGCATCTTGAGATTTAGACTTCTAGCATTGAGCAGCATGACCCTCAAATTGCATTTATTTATAGCTGTTATGGTGGTAATTTGGTCTTTGGAACATCACATAAAAAAGGCACAATAGGGGTGGCAAGAGCCTTAGCCAGTATCCAGAAACCCAGGGGTGCAGATGCAAGCCATCTCTGGCAAAGCATCAAGGTCTGTCAGTCATGTCATCCCAAGCGGACAGATACTGGATCACCTTAGAATGACACCAGAAACTTAGCCAGTTGTTGAAGTCAATCATTTTTTGCTTGTACTGTAGTATCATTCTGGGCAATGGTAGGATGCTGCTCAGGGCTAGGGTCATACCTGCCTGAGCCACATAATCCAAGATCTCCTCCATGTCTCTTGTTATGTAGTCCAGGGAGGTGCATCTCAGGTCATTCACACCCACATGGACAGTGGCAGAGTCATACTTGTACTTGTTTTGGGGTGACCTGAGTGTGTGTAATGCATCAGATTTTGGCACCTGATAGACAGCTGACTGTTCCTTTATCCTTATTCAACCTGGTGAGTGGGGCATCAATGTGCCTCACTATCGAGTCAACTATGATTAGTGTATTGGGCAAGCTGTTTTGACTTAGGGGCTTAGGTTGAGGGGCACACTGTAATAGGTGAGCTATGTGTGTTGTGGTTTGTGCTGTGTTGTGGTGGTTGAGTGCATTTCTGCCTTGGAGGTCTCTGCTGTTTGGGTAGAATTCTATTGAAAGCCTCCATGAAGGTGTGTGTGTTTCTTGTGTTTTTATGTGAGAGCTGTGATGGTTGGTGTTCTGGAGGGCTATGTGTTGTATGTGGTGTGGTACAGGTGTTGACCTTCTCCTCTTGACCAGCTATTCCAGTCTTGGCTTGAGAGTGCCTGGCTTCCGATTTGTGCATCTCTCACAAGTCTGAGTGTTGGGAGGTAAGAGGAGAGAGTTGTCTGTGTACATGTGGGAGTTCTACACTGCCTCAGAATGCCCAAGTTCACAAGGTTAATAGGAGAAAGTACAGGGATGTGACTTTTAGGCATGCCAGGAGGGATAGTCGTTATTATTAAGTACTGGAGCTGTTTCTTTATATATTTATTTTACAGTAACATGTCACTTAATGTGTCTGAGTCTGTACAAAGAACTGCTAAACACTTGAGGGGAAACTAATATGTAGACCCTGAAAATTTAAGGATGAAGTATTTAGGCAGATATTCTGAAGTTAGAAAGAAATCAAGCAGTACTTACTGGAAAATAAAGAATTAGCTTGTCAAGAATGATGAAAAGAAGGGAGTTGCATGAATGGCTACTGCTTGGCTACTACTAATGCTGGTCTCAGCACAGTTTCACTCTGTTGAGACACAATGCTCCTTTGCTTCTCCTTTCACCAAAACAAAATGTTAGCACCAATCCCAAGAAGAGAAGCAGGCCACGGCCTGTTTGGTGATCCACAGTCTTGTCCTAGATGATGCAAGGGTCTGCAGGCTTGTAGCCTTTTTCTGGTAGATGCCTCGAATAGCAACTGGACCAATCAGGTACGTTAAGCACACACACTCACTCTCCAACCAGAAAGAGTCAGGAATCAATACACTCTGCTTCTACTCTCACCAGGATCAGAATATAAGCACAGATTCTAAGCTGTCACATATAAATCAGTTATTAAGCTTTCTGGTGATCAGCAGTCTACAAGAAATAATGTAACTGCACTCCTACTCTCACCAGGAGAAAACAGAAGCACTAATCCCAAGATGACTACTGGGAGGCAGAATGTGGGCTCTCCAGTACCCGGTGGTCTTGCAGTAGATGCTTAAAGGTAAGATGAAAAAAATGTTTATCCTAAACAATGCAGTGTGCGCTAGAGGAGTTAGATGTGAAAGTAGGTTTTACCTGTCTAAAATTAAGTTTTAGTGGAGTGTCACTATTTTTAAAACAGCAACATAGATTGAAAGGGGATGGTCACTTTTGTAATCTGGTACTATGGAATACAGTAGGATGGCCAATCAATTTCAATAGTTGCAAGGGAGTGATTTCACAAAATGATAATTTTATGCTTATTCACACCAGCCAGTAAAAGCAGACAGGAAATGAGATATATGGTCAAATTAAAATAAGGGGCAGGCAACTAAAAAGACAGTGGTATTTAAGAACCCAGAGACTTCCCGTACTCTAGAGCAAACTTCCCATTCACGTCAGGCAGAGCAGTTCACTGGTCCTCTTTAACAGAAATCTTGACGAGTGGATGGGCAATAGGAAGTTCACCCCGGGAATTACTTCAGTGGCCTTGCTTGACAGGGGCACTGGGAACTAAATTTTGGTGGCATGATGCCAGGGGATCTTCTTGGGCTAGGCTTATATAGGCTCCAGGGCCATTAGCCTAGTACACACCTATGAACCTATGAATATCAGTGACCGGGAGGGACAGTGGGAAAAATTTGTGTCTGACTCACAAGAGACAGAGCTGTGGTCTCTTTTCAAGTTTTAATGTGCAGTTAAAAGCAAAATACAAGTACAACACAGTGTAAAGAAAACAAATCACACTATAAGAAAACAAATCACAGTAGTGTAGTTAAACATAGTAAATGCAGAAAGTACTACACTGAATGTAACTTATAAATCAGGATATAGAGGGTCTTGTCTGATCAGAACCTCACATTCAGTGGCTTTAGTAATATCTTCCAACCTCCACATAGAAATAACAGTAGAAAAGATTAGAAAGAAGAGACCTCACCTTGCTTCCTACTGACATACAAAATGTGTTGAAGTACTGCTACTGTTTTCCTTAAATTAATAATCACTCCTCTATGTTTTGAGGTCACTGTAAGGAAAGACAAGACCTGTAACAGTATGCAATATCTAAGACAAAGTTCTACAAGTTATAGTTTCATAGTTTCATAGTATAGTACTAGGCTATCTGCCCTGGGGCATTTGTAAGCCTAGCCATAGTGATGTGGCTTTTGCCACCCCATGAAATGGTACAAAAATGTACAGAATAAATCTAGAATACTGTGCCTCTGTCTAGTAGTGACACAATGAAGGTCCCCTTATATAATAGAATTAGTTTACTGTGCCCCTGTCTAGCAGTGACACAGATGTGACCCCTGGGGTAAACTTATGATCTCCCATCCACTCATCAAGATTTCTCTTGAAGAGAGTCAGTGAGGGGCTCTGCCTAATATGAACTGGGATCCTGTTCCAAAGCATGGGAAGCCTCTGGGTTATGAATCTATCCCTCCAGCATGTCCTATTCATACTTGTGCCGAGGTTTAAGTCTTTAGCTCTCGTGGTCCTGATGGATTTGGATTTTTTGAGGTGGAGCATGTCCATCAGATCCTGATTGGACATGGTCTTGTACGTCAGGCAGAGATCACCTCTGAGCAGGCGGTATGCTACTGAATAGAGCTGAAGTTTCTTTAGTCTGGCAGAATAAGACATATGCTGGAGACCCTTGATCCTTTTGGTGAGGTACTTTTGTGGTCTCTCCAGCTGTTGCAAATGCCGGGTGAGGTACATACCAAATGGGGCATTATACTCAATCATGGGTCTGATGAGGGAGGAATATAGGGGTACAATGACATCCTTGGATCTGGATGTGACTCCCTTCATGATGAGGTGTGCAAGGTAGAATGTTTTTCTAACCACTTTGGCAACGTGGGTGTCAAATGAGAGGTCGCTGTCTACTTGGGTCCCTAGGTCTCTGATTACTTTTTCCATACTCAGTGGGTTGCTGTCTATGTGATAATTTGTGGGTACTTTGTTTTTCCAAAAGGGATGACTATACATTTTTGGCATTTAGTTTAAGGCCGTGACTACGGCACCAGTTGTCCATTTCAGTGAGGCCTTTTTGTAGGATGTGTGTGTCTGCTGGCGTATCGACTATGGCGCCTAGTTTGCAGTCATCTGCAAACTTTGTCAGCCACAGCCCTCCCATGTTTGCTTTAACATCTGAGAAATAAATGCCGAACAAGAGGGGTCCCAGGACAGATCCCTGTGGGACACCACTTGTGACTGACTTTGAGTCTGACATTGCTCCAGCGATTTTAACTTTATGGGTTCTGTCCTTTAGCCAGTTTGCAACCCATCTAGTGACATAAGGGTTTACTTTTAAGCTGTTTAGCTTATCTATGATGCCTGAGTGGGGTATTGTGTCGAAGGCCTTAGCCAAGTCCAGGTATGCTGTATAGACTGCTTTGCCCTCATCAATGGCTCTAGTGACTGTTTCGAAAAAGTCAACCAGGTTTAAAAGGCAGGATCTGCCCTTTACAAAGCCGAACTGGGTGGGGTCAAGTGTCTGTAGTTCCCCCTATGTCTCTGTTTATGAGTTCCATAATGATTCTTTCCATAGCTTTGCAGACCAGGCTAGTTAAGCTTATGGGGCGGTAGTTTCCAGGGTCTGTAGAGGCACTCCCCTTGTGGAGTGGGACCACTGTTGCTTTACGCCAGTGTTCAGGTACATATCCCGAAGTAAGGCTAAGGTTAAATAGCATTTTTATGTGTGTGTTTAGCTTCTCTTGGAGTTCACGTAACACGCACCCCGGGATACCATCAGGTCCCATTGATGCTGTGTTTTTTGCTTTGTTTAGGGCAGTTCTCACTTGGACATCTGAGATGACAGGGAGATTACATTCAGCTGGGATAAGTATTTCTTCTTTTGGGGGTGAAGGAGGGGAGAAATTCGCACTGAACCTGTCAGTCAGAATGTTAGCAATATCTGTGGGTTCAGTGTATTTTTTGTTGTTGTGAACCAACTCTGAGCATATCTAAGGGTTTCCGTCCAGGTTTCTAACATAGCTGAAGAAGGCTTTGTGGTTATCTTTAGTATCCTTAGCGATTTTTCTCTCAAAGTTTGCCTTGGATGTTTTTATGAGAGAACGTAGTTTTCTGCTATCAGAGATGTCTTCCCTTCATGGGATTTCGCTCTGACGTGCAGTAGCTTCCTTCTTTTGTTATACAATTTGTTTATGGCTGAGGTCCACCAGACAGGACGCTTACATTTGGTGGAGAGGGACTTGTATTTGTTTGGGATTGCATGATCCATGCATTCTTGGAGATGTCCATAGAAAGCATTTGTGAAGGATTCGGCATTGTGGGATGTGGTATCCACTGGCACAGTGGGCTTAAAGGATACCATCTCAGTCTTAAGAAGAGTGAAGTCTGCTTTTGGGAAGTTTTTCACTGTGGTCTTTTGTGCTGGGGGTGGAGGTGGGATATGTATATCCAGGGTGATTAGTTTGTGGTAAGATCTCACTAGTGAGGGGTATACTTCCGGTGTGGAGCATTTTGTCCCCATGTTTGTGATGATCAGGTCTAGTATATTATCTCCCCTAGTGGGAGAGGTGACTAGTTGTTCCAGTGCATTTGAATTTATGAATTCCAGGAACCTTTGGGCTAGGGTATTAGGGCTAGAATAATGTACCCAGTCTATGTTTGGGTAGTTGAAGTCTCCCAGTATGATGGTATTTTGTGATACATTCATATCCTCCAATGTCTTCAGGAAGGCTGAGTGGGGTTCTTGAGATTGGGAGGGTGGTCTGTAACATGCTACCAGTTGTATAGCAGTTTTGCCTATGATTAGCTGCACCTGTATGGTCTCTGATGCTTCATGTGTTGCTACTAACCTGGAGGTGTGGGTGTCCTTTATGAATATGGACACTCCCCCTCCCTTTGTGGTTCGGCCCGGGTTTTGGGGCCGAAAAGCATGATACGAGCTATAGCCTGGTAGTGCTGGGGTGCTCTCAGGAGCCTTGAACCAGGTTTCAGTTACTGCACAGATGTCGATGTTCTCCATGCTTAGGAGTGCATCAAGTGCCTGCATCTTGAGGTTTAGACTTCTGGCGTTGAGCAGCATTACCCTTAGTTTTTTTCCATTTTTGTTTTCTAAGGAGGTGGGTTTGTCTTTTGAGCCTTGCCTAAAAAAGGCACTATGGGGGTGGCAAGAGCCTTAGCCACTATCCGGAAGCCCAGTGGTGACAGGTGTAAGCCATCCCTTGCGAAGCAGCGTGGCTTGTCCAACATATCATCCTGGGCAGACAGACATTGGATCTCCTTAGAATGACACCAGTACTTGAGCCAATTGTTAAAGCTGATCATCTTGTCTTTGTATTGTGGTATCATTCTTGGTGAGGGCAAGATGCTGCTCAGGGTCAGGGTCATACCAGCCTGGGCTACATAATCGGAGAGCTCCTCTATGTCTCTTTTCATGTAGTCCAGGGAGGTACGTCTCAGGTCATTCACACCAGCATGGACAATGACGGAGTCATATTTGTACTTGCTTTGGAGTGACCTGAGTGCATGTGTTATGTGGCGGATCCTAGCTCCCGATAGACAGCTCACAGTCACCTTCTCCTTGTTCAGCCTGGTCAGTGGGACATCAGTGTGTCTGACTATGGAGTCACCTATTACTAGTGTATCAGGCAAGGTGTTTGGCCTTAAGGGCTGCGATTGGTCGACACACTGATTTATTGAAGTATGTGTTGCATGTGTTTTGTTTTGAGGTGGTGGATTTTTGGATGTCTGCTTTGGGAGCTTCTGTTGTTTTGGTAAGTTTTTTATTAGAGCCTCCGAGTATGTCTTTGTGTTTTTATGTGTTTGGTTTGCCGTTGTGGTTGGTCTATGTGGGACTGGGATTGTTGTGTGTGTGGTTGCCTTCTCCTCCTGTCTGGTCATGCCAGCCCTGAGTTGAGAGAGTTCAGCCTCCAGTTTGGCTATCAGGCTATAGCCTGGTAGTGCTGGGGTGCTCTCAGGAGCCTTGAACCAGGTTTCAGTTACTGCACAGATGTCGATGTTCTCCATGCTTAGGAGTGCATCAAGTGCCTGCATCTTGAGGTTTAGACTTCTGGCGTTGAGCAGCATTACCCTTAGTTTTTTTCCATTTTTGTTTTCTAAGGAGGTGGGTTTGTCTTTTGAGCCTTGCCTAAAAAAGGCACTATGGGGGTGGCAAGAGCCTTAGCCAATATCCGGAAGCCCAGTGGTGACAGGTGTAAGCCATCCCTTGCGAAGCAGCGTGGCTTGTCCAACATATCATCCTGGGCAGACAGACATTGGATCCCCTTAGAATGACACCAGTACTTGAGCCAATTGTTAAAGCTGATCATCTTGTCTTTGTATTGTGGTATCATTCTTGGTGAGGGCAAGATGCTGCTCAGGGTCAGGGTCATACCAGCCTGGGCTACATAATCGGAGAGCTCCTCTATGTCTCTTTTCATGTAGTCCAGGGAGGTACGTCTCAGGTCATTCACACCAGCATGGACAATGACGGAGTCATATTTGTACTTGCTTTGGAGTGACCTGAGTGCATGTGTTATGTGGCGGATCCTAGCTCCCGATAGACAGCTCACAGTCACCTTCTCCTTGTTCAGCCTGGTCAGTGGGACATCAGTGTGTCTGACTATGGAGTCACCTATTACTAGTGTATCAGGCAAGGTGTTTGGCCTTAAGGGCTGCGATTGGTCGACACACTGATTTATTGAAGTATGTGTTGCATGTGTTTTGTTTTGAGGTGGTGGATTTTTGGATGTCTGCTTTGGGAGCTTCTGTTGTTTTGGTAAGTTTTTTATTAGAGCCTCCGAGTATGTCTTTGTGTTTTTATGTGTTTGGTTTGCCGTTGTGGTTGGTCTATGTGGGACTGGGATTGTTGTGTGTGTGGTTGCCTTCTCCTCCTGTCTGGTCATGCCAGCCCTGAGTTGAGAGAGTTCAGCCTCCAGTTTGGCTATATAGTTGCATCTCTCACATGTATTTGTGTTTGTTGGGAGGAGGAGAGGGTTGTCTGTGTACATGAGACAATTGTAGCATTGTCTCAAGATACCCAGATTGACCAACTTATGAAGTTAATGTCTTGCTCTGATTAAGGAGTTTAAAGTAGAATATTAGTTTTGTTCTTTTTTTGTCTCCTGTTTATATCTCACCTCAACCTGGGGTATTTTGCTACTGGACTAGCAATGGATATATAAAGAGAAATGCCACAATATGGGGTTAATACAATGTGTATATTTTTTCTTATGATGTTATAATTTTTTGAGTTCATATTTTTAACTGGTACTGAACCCTAAGCTCAAATAATGAACAGGTTCATGCATCTTGAGAGCTGTACTCTACTATCAACATATGGCACATTAATAGATTTTTGACCTGGTATTATCATTGCAATATTAATCTATACTTCATTGTATATGATAGGCTTCTATTCATTTACAGATCACCATATTTAATAGTAATTGTTCTGAAGAAAATGCAGGGATCAGGAATTTTCATTGCAAAACTACTAAAGACCACTGCAGGTAGACTTTGAATATGATCATTCTCATTTTAGTTTTTGAAGGGCAAATGCATGGCCAATAATAAAATGTGTGTGTGTGTGTGTGTGTGTGTGTGTGTGTGTGTGTGTGTGTGTCTGTGTGTGTGTGTGTGTGTGTGTGTGTGTGTGTGCGTGTGTGTGTGTGTGTGTGTGTGTGTGTGTGTGTGTGTGTGTGTGTGTGTGTGTTTTATTAGCTTAATAGTGATTGGAGCAGAGTATCACCCATTGTATGTAAGTTAACCAAAAAGACATTTATGTCAGTTTCTCATTCTTGTGAATATTCTGTAGAAACCAATGCAAGTAGATATGCCAGACCAGATCAGGGATTTATAAGAATTCCAAATTATAATAATGTGCTTTAATGTGCTTCAACCTGTCTACTGCAAAAAAAGAGATATTATCATTGTACTCTTCAGTACATATAAAGCAATTGTAAGTACATACATCATTAGTTACTGTATAAAAAAAAAAAAAAAAAAACATTTTTTGGTCCTGCTTTTACAACTCATGGATCATAATTTTATTGTGATCTTAATGACATTTCTTATGAATAAATGAGTGTGCATTACTGAAAGTGCTAAACAATATGTCTTATTGCCTGCACATACGTCTTGCCGTAAACATACTTATGCATATAATTTAGCAGCAATGATTAGAACAGATCTGACTCTTGCAGTGATAGTGAAAATATAATCTGAAAGTTTGCACATTTCTGTCATTTCTGCTTACTTAAGGATGCCATTGTGAATCATATGAAGCTTGTACCTGATTTAGAGTTCTTCTGAGATAGTTTGTTGACAGGCCAAAACTCACATTTTTGCAATTAGCAAGTCTTAAATGATTTTTTTTTTCAATTTAAAAGGAAATCAAAAGCCTGTTTTTACAGTTTGATCCACTACAATCTCTATCTTCCATCATTTAAGGATAATAATAATAATAATAATAATCTTCTTCTTTTGGCTTTTTCCTGGTTAGAGGTCGCCACAGTGGATCACCTGTCTGCTTAAGATTGGCAGTGGAGTTTTACGATGTTGAGTTGCCAACCCAGCACCCAACCTTTCACAGAAGGCACTCACATGCATACACTCACACCTAGTATTAGTTTAGAGTGTCCAATCCACCTACAGCATGTCTTTGGGATGTGGGAGGAAACCAGAGCACCCGGAGGAAACCCACGCGACCACAGGAAGGACATGCAGCCTCCGCACAGAAGGCACCTCAGCTGAGGATCGAACCAGAAAACCTCTTGCTGTGAGGCAGCAACGCTAACCACTGCACCACAGTGGCTGTAATAATAATAGTAATAATAATAATAATAATAATAATAATAATAATAATAATAATAATAATAATAATAATAATAATAATAATAATAATAATAATAATAATAGTTATATGCTTCTTCTTAATATCATGCATATCTGGCTGTTCAATCAAGGTGCTTACTCATGAAATCTGATCCAACAAACTTGGTTAATAAAAACTTCCATGTGTGCAGGTTTAATTAATTGATTTTGTTCATTTAGGTTTTGCTGATAAATGACATGCTCAGATGAGGGACATTTAATTTAATACGTGTGATCCTTTAAGTATGCAGGGTTATTGATTATGCTTTAGACATTCTAACCACATTTTGAAGTCATTTCCCTTTAAGTCCAACTTTATATTTGATTCTAACCCACAGTCATAATCAGGATGAAATGCTACTTTTACTATTTTGCAAAATCCACCAAGACTTCAAAAACGAACAGCACCTTTTCACAGTTGTCTGTTGTTTGAGTCAGTGGCCATAGGGCCATTTATGTCTTTGATGACATGATGTTCAGGAAAACAAATCAATGTTTTCTTTTCCATGCTGCATAGTATTGTCTAATCTGGTTTAGAGTTACAGAGCATTGTCTGTCTTCTGTTGTCAACTCTGTCATTTTGTCCTCATGTTAACTATCTTTGGCTATAACAGAGTCATCAGAAATTATCTTGGTAACTGGTAGAATTATGTTGTTCTACATGCACCTAAACATCTGGCTTGCTACAGGCAGGCCTATCATTAAATGTGCACCATTCCTGTGTGACCTCAGCATTATGCAGATTTGTTGTTTTCTGGTATCCATTTCAAGTTGCCAGTTCTCAGTGCTTTCCAATGCTGTCCATGAAGCACTCCCCAGTCATATTTGCTCAAAGCCATAATGGTTTCAATCGTCTGTGATGTACTCACATATTTATGTGATATTGTTCAAACAGAAAACTATTAAGTGGTGGACTAGTTTGCAATATAATGGTTTTTGGTGTTCCAGAAGTGAAAACCAAGTTGTGATGTATTAATATATGCATATGATTTGATGTATTTTTTCTTGATAGTTTTTGCCTTCATAACTGCTGACAATCAGCTTTCTTCTGCTGCTGGTCACCCATTCATTCCTTGCCAACTCTGGATAATTTGCATCCCACATGGCACTATGAAGAGGTTCTCCATCTCCAGCGCAGGAAATTAGTCTGCCAATGACTCACCCTCTTCACTGACCAATGGCTTTAGGTTCAAGAGACAAGTGGTGAGGAAGCCATCATGGAGGAAGCTATAGAGGGCTTTTTGTACTTCCCCTGGCCTACATACTGGTCCCCACTGTAGTCTGACATCCAAGTTCTCTCTCTTTGTGCCACTTCAGGGCATGCACACTGTCTCTTGCACTTGCTAAATGCTGTTACTGTGTCATGCACAGTTTGGGAAGCATAAGAACCTTTCTGCTGCCTCTGTTAGAAGTCAGTCATACTGAGAGTCATACTGGTCAGACTGCTTCACTTTTCCCAACACATGCTAGCCAATGTCAATCAGTCACTCCCAGTATCCCTCACAAGCTCCTCCAGTACCTAGATTATTAAATGATTCCAGATTATTTGGGTCACAGTCATGACTTTGTCCTTCTGCATCATGGAGCTGGCTCATTGCATCATGGAGCTGGCTCATTGCATCATGGAGCCGGCTCATTGTTTTACCTGATGTTTGTTTGATAGGCTGTACTACTGGAAATCTCAAGTGTTTGTCAGTCATGACCAGTAAAGTGTTAGCATCATTATATGGACCATAAAATCTATGCTGGCATTTGACATCATAGGTGCATACTAGGCTAATGAACACTAGAGCCATTATAAGCCTAGCCATGCAATTGAAATGTGACGCACAGACGTTATTTATTTAGGGGTGATTTACTGACTGACTGATAGTTAAACTGAAACATTCACATATTTGACAATACCTGTGTAGCAGTATATGCACTCACCTAGCATAATTTCTGCCACAAAGCCCATTCATTCAAGCTAGATTCCTCACTTTTTAATGTATTGACCTTTTACAATCCCTGATGTGCTTTATAAGTAGTTTCAGTATACTTTGTAAGATTGCTAGGATGAGCAACCTACTGCCTGTCAGCAGATCCTTTTCTATCAAGCAATGGGGATTGTAATATTTTGTTTCCAATTCATTTATTTCTTTATAATTTTGAAGTCTATTATTTTATTTTCTTTCTTTCTTATGCCAGCTGTTCAGTATAAAATGTTTTCACTTTCTGTAAAACTGTGCCTTTCTCTGTTTCACTTTTATCTAATATTAGTGATTTGGAACTGCATATTCAGTTATGACTTGATGCAGCCCTAGGTTACCTTTGTTTGCCTTTTCCCTTTCACTATAGTTTGCTGGAGATGTTTCAGTATGCAATCACTTTATTATTTTTCCCCTTTGGTGATGAATTTTGAATGCGCTTGGTTAGTATTCACAGTGTCCATCTTTCTATCCATTGTGGAAGCTTTGCCATTGGGATATTAAAAGATTCTGTAGTGCCTTGTGACTGATATCTAGTTTGAATGCCTTGCCATACAACTACATGTGAAAATATGTCCATGCCAGTGCCGCTGATAACGCTTCTTTTACAGTTTTATAGGCACGTTTGACATATCAGCTGATGATCTCCCTGCACACAATGTTGGCTTTGTAAAGCTCCTAAACAACTGTACTTGCTTCATGGCTAGATTCACATTAACTATCAAAGTAACTTATCACTGCTTTGAAATTTTTCTTTAATTGGTATACTGCTAGCTTCTGTTGTTCAACCATTTCAAAGGAGTATATTTTTATTTAATTCTCTCAGTAGTGGTATTAATGGGCTGAAATCCTCAAACCTGCATGCAGTATAATTCCCTGTTACAGGCAGACATCACAATCTCTTAACATTAATAGATGGTGTAATATTATATAATGGTTTAACTTTATTTTTGTCTAGGTCTATGATTATGTCTGAAAATGTAAAGCCATAAAACTCTGAGTGTAATTTTCAAGTTCATAACTGTTTTTACTCATCAATGGACCACTCTGACATAGGCTTTCTAGTACTTCTGTTGATGTCTCTCCGTGTTATTTTGACGTT
Source organism: Protopterus annectens (assembly GCF_019279795.1). Lineage (NCBI taxonomy): Eukaryota > Metazoa > Chordata > Ceratodontiformes > Protopteridae > Protopterus > Protopterus annectens. The sequence continues at coordinate 399,511,224 of NC_056742.1, read as the reverse complement.
ATTCTATAGATGATTCTATAAATAATGTCACTACTGTAATTCCTCATATTTTTATTCCTTGTATATATGTACCATATTCCAGAAAACTGTAGGAGAAAGACTCACAGTCAAAGTCAGGTTTTTGTAACTTCTCAAACTTGTATGTGCAGAGAATGCAGTTGAGTCAGTTTTAGTTTAACTGCAGACATGCATGCTTTTTTCTTTTCTGTTTCTCTGTATCAGTTTATATCAGTGTTTGGCATACCTGTTATTGTACACCACTCATTATGTTGTGAACTATTTGTTCTTCTTTTGTGATGTACAATATGGTCTTCATTTTCTCCACCCTGTTTGCTAAATTTCCATGAACTCTAGTAGAGACTTCTAAAATGGTTCATTTTCATATATATATTGCGTGTCTTTCTGATTGCTGGACATAATGCATTTATGCTACACAAAAAAATCAAAGGTTAGAGCTTAGTGTAAAATATTTATTCAAACAAGCATCAGACTTTAAGAAGCAAAGCTTTCAGGTAAAACACCTTTCCTCAATGCATAGATCACGATTAAATCACATCAGTCTTAAATACATTAATCAAGGTCACATGATAAAAGATGTCCCTGTTTAAAGATATACCCTCTCTTTATAAACACTGATAAAAATATTTAAAATACTAACTATTAATACAAAATAAAATACAAGAATACAAACATATGGTGCAGCCAGGTATACATCTATAAATTCATTTGTTTTCAACAGTGGTTTCAAACTAACTGTTGAGTTCAACCCAAGTTCTTTATCAGCATTCAGATAAATCATTCAGTTAAAACCCACAACTTCTGCTTCTAAACCAAGATCCCCCTCTCAAATCAGAACTAATATTTTGTGTAACTCTGAATTTAAAAGTATGTTGCACTCCGATATATATTATATGCTTAGCCAGTGGATTAGTCAACACTTTTCACCTAATGTCAGAAAAGTGCTCCAAAATTCTGTATTTTAATATACCTGTTACTTTTACCTGTATAGAATCCAGGACACACATCACAGACTGCCTGACAGACTATATTTTCTGTAATACATATTGCAAAGGAATCAAACAAAAATTCTTTCCCAGTAACTGGATAAATTAATTTAGTCTGTTGTAATATATGTTTCCAAAAAGAACAATTATAGCAAGGAAAGATACCCTTTCTCACAACAAGGTAGACATCTTTTCTAGATTTTTAGTCTTTATAACAGAGATACTGCTTCAAGCTTTTACTTTTTCTATAGGCAAATTCAGGTCTTTCTCCTATAAACTCCTTTAATTCTGGGACAAGTTAGACTTGGCCAGTTTTGTTTAATAATATTAATAGCACCTTTCATTCTAAGGCTTTAATTAGTCAAATACCATATCCTATTTATTTTTCTATATTTATTATTCTGGCTATTACTAGTGTTTAAATCATTACTATCTTGCTGTTCTACAGAATTACTGTTCATTATGGCATCATCAGAAAAATGTGGTCTCACTTGGCCATGTATTTCCTTAGTCACATCATCATACACTTCTATCAGAAGGTCTTTTTCATAGTTTCTTTGCTCAAATTCCATAATCATTTACTCAATACTTAATTTTATACTTCTATACATCTGTGGTTAATTTATTGGCCCTTAAGAACTGACTTTTCACTATCCCTTTATAAACATGCTAAGGATGCATAATTTCCAGGGGATTTCCCTGCCCTCATAGTTTTTTTTAGAATGAGTACTTTCTGAGATAGAGATATCCTTATCAAATATTCTATTTCCTTGCTACTCAGATGGGGACCTGACAATGCAAAAGGCTTAATAAAGTTATAATAATCCTCATCAATAGTTAATCTGGATCTTTGAAAGTGTTCCTGATAACCATATGATTACGCTCTTCTCATCATAAAGGTCTGAGATAATACAGTCATTTTCATACACTCTTATAAGCTCACAGGTAGGTACTAGGCTATCAGCCCTAGAGCCTATATAAGCCTACCCAAAAAGTTCCCTGGCTTTGCCACCCAAGAAAGTTATTTTCCTGCACCCCTGTTGAGCAGAGCCATAGAGGTGATTTCCAGGGTGAATTTCCTATTTCCCATCCAATTGTCTAGATTCCTCTTAAAGAGGGCGAACAAGGGGCTTTGCTTGACGTGAATGGGTAGTCTGTTCCAGAGTATGGGAAGTCTCTGAGACAGGAATCTATCCCTCCAGCATGTTCTGTTTATTGTGGTGGCAAGGTTCAGGTCCCTGGAGCATTTGACATGGAGAGATTGGGAGAGATTGGGGTTTCTTTAAGTGTAGCATGTCCAACAGAACTGGGCTTGACATGGCTTTGTAAGTTAGGCAGAAGTCACCTCTGAGTAGGTGATAAGTGATGGAGTAGAGCTGGAATTTTTTCAGGTGGTCTGCATATGGCATCTGTTTGAGGCCAGTAATCCTCTTAATGAGGTATTTCTTTGGCCTTTCCTGTTGTTGCAGATGTCTTGCAAGGTACATGCCATACGGGGCATTGTAGTCAATGGTGGGTCTGATGGGGGATGAGTAGAGAGGAACAATGACCTTTTTTTTCTAGAGTTTTCCTTATATAATTTGATATTTGTGGCCATTGTTTAACACCATTGATATGGTTCTTAGCTAGATAATTAATTTTAAAAAGAGAATTCTAATATTTTTAAAAAAAATGAATGACGTTCATTTAACATCACTTATTTGAGTATTTTTTAATTAAGGATAACTTAGAACTGTGGAGCTGATTATTGTGCATTTTTCATTTCAGTATTGTAACTTAATACGTTAGTAACAGATTTTCTGACAAGAAACTTTTGCATTAATATACATTTTATATATACTGACACAACACGGTTTAAAAGTTTTTGATAAGGAACTTGTTTTTACTAATTATTGTGAGAAACACATTAATAGTTTAATTGGGCAGTTAGTGCACTATATATCTATGCCCAAATGGATTGCCACTGTATGTCTGAGGAAGGAAACGTATTGGCGTTTCCGAAAGCGCTTACATTAAACTTTTCAAGGTTTTTAGCTCCCGCTTGTTTTGCTGTTTTTAGTTCTATTATGGCTCCCAGTTTGCAGTCATCTGCAAACTTTTTTAGCCAAAGAACTGCTGTATTAGCCTGGACTTCTGAGAAATAGATGCCAAACAGGAGTGGACCCAGGACTGAACCCTGTGGCACTCCGCTTGTCACTGGTTTGAAGTCAGATTTGGAATCAGCTACTTTCATTGTGTGGGTTCTGTCAGTGAGCCAGTTGGCCACCCATCTTGTGACATAGGGATTTATGCCCAGTCTAGTGAGTTTATCTATAATTCCAGAGTGGAGGATGGTGTCAAAAACCTTGGTGAGGTCAAGATAGGCTGTGTGCACCACCTTACCCTTGTCCACAGCTCTGATGACTGATTAAAAGAAGTCAATCAGGTTCAGAAGAGATGATCTACCTTTTACAAACCTGAATTGAGTGAAGTCCAGAGTTTGGAGGTTACCTATGTCTTTGTTTATAAACTCCATAATGATACATTCCATGGCCTTGCAGGCCAGGCTCATCAGGCTAATGGGGTGACAGTTGCTGGGGTCTGTGGTGACATCCCCTTTGTAGAGTGCGATAACCGTCGCTGTGCACCATTCAGTAGGCACAAAGCCTGAAGTGAGGCTATGATTGAACATGGTACTTAGATGGGGTGGCAGTTCGTCCTGTAGTTCATGCAGAACACAACCTGGGATGTTGTCTGGTCCCATGGATGCTGTGTTTTTGGTTTTGGAGAGTGCGGTCCTAACTTGTGCATCCATGATTACAGGGGCTATGCATTCTTTTGGTATAGAGATGGGCCCTATTGGGGATGAGGGGGGGTAAAGTTTGCACTAAACCTATCTGCCAGGATGTTGGCAATATCTGTATATCTGGTTCTGTATATCTAGTGCCATTGTTCTGTAACTCAGAGCAGATCTGAGTGTTGCCATTGAGACTCTTGACATAGCTGTAGAATGCTTTATGGTTGTCTTTATAATCAGCGGCAATTTTATTTTTGTAACTAGCTTTGGGGGATTTTATGAGGGATCTCAGCTTCATATTGAGGCTGACCAGGGAGTTCCTGCAATCAGGGGATTTTACTTTTTTTGCAACAGCTTCTTCCTTTTGTTGTAGAGTTTGTTTATGGCAAGGGACCACCAGATTGGCTTCTGTTTTTGGAGGATAGCATCTTGGTTCTGTTGGGGATGACATGATCCATGCACTCGTGTATGTGTTTATATAGTGCATGTGTATTGGATTCAGCAGTCATACCTCTATTATCTGTCTGCATGGGTGTAGTGAAGTTTGCCACTTCTGTCTTAAGGAGCATGAAGTTGGCTTTGGAGAAGTTTTTTACGGTGGTTTCCTTAATGGGGGGGGTGTGGGTGGAGGAGGAAAATTGATGTCTAAGGTGATTAGCTTATGATCGGATCTGACCAGTGAGGAGTTGACCTCTGGCTTAGAACATCGGTTACCCATGTTGGGAATGACCAGGTCCAGGATATTGCTGCCCCTGGTGAGGGTATGGACTAGCTGATCCAGGACATTGGAATTTATGAATTCCAGAAAGCGTCAAGCTAATGAGTTAGTACATGAGTAGTTTTCCCAGTTGATGGTGGGGTAGTTGAAATCACCCATTATTAGGATATTGGGATGTACCTTAATATTATCTAGTATGTTGAAGAATGTGGAGTGAGAATCCTGGGGCATGGTGGGGGATCTGTAGCAAGCTACAACCTGGATTGCAGTCTTGCCCAGTGTTAGTTGCACTTGGATAATTTGGATAGATTATGTTGAGCAACTAGCCTAGAGGTGTGGATATCCTTAATGAAAATGGACACTCCTCCTCCTCCTTTAGTGTTTTGGTCCAGGTTAGGTGGCCGAAAGGTGTGGTATGAATTATAGCATGGTAATGCAGGGGAGCTCTCTGGAGCCTTGAACCAGGTCTTTGTTACTGCACAGATGTCGATGTTCTCTATTTTAAGGAGTGCTTTGAGTGAGTGCATTTTGAGGTTTAGACTTCTAGCATTGAGTAGCATTACCCTCAGTTTTTGCTTGCTTGTACCTGCTACAGTGGTGGGTTTGTCTTTTGAACCGTGCCTAAAAAAGGCACTATAGGGATGGCAAGAGCATTAGCCAGTATCTGGAATCCCAGGGGCGACAGATGCAGGCCATCTCTGGCAAAGCATCGTGGTCTGTCAATTGTCGTTCCAGGCAGACAGATACTGGATCCCCTTTGAATGACACCAGAAGCTTAGCCAATTGTTAAAGTCAATCATTTTGTCCTTGAACTGTGGTATCATTCTGGGTGATGACAGGATACTACTCAGGGCTAGGGTCATACCTGCCTTGGCTACATGATCCGAGAGCTCCTCCATGTCTCTTTTCATGTAGTCCAGGGAGGTACAGCTCAGGTCATTCACACCAACATGGACAATGAGAGAGTCATATTTGTACTTGTGGAGTGACCTGAGTGCGTGCATTATGTGGCAGATCCTGGCACCCAACAGGCAGCTGACAGTAACTTTCTCCTTGTTTAGACCGGTGAGTCGGCCATCAGTGTGCCTGACTATAGAGTTGCCTATGACAAGTGAGGTTGAGTGGCACACTGATTCTGTTGTCTATGTGTCGTTTGGGTAGTGGGGGATGGTGGTTGCTTGTGTTTCTGCTGGGGAGGTCTTTGTTGTTTTTATTGAGAGCCTCCATGAATGTAGGTGCATGTTTTCTGTTACTATGTATGGGTTTAGGTGGTGTACGAATTGATGGACTATGTGCTGAGTATGGTGTGGTGCAGGTGTTTACCTTCACCTCTTGACTGTCTAGTCCAGTCTTGGCTGGAGAGAGCTTCGCTTCCAGTTTGTTTATATAAGTGCATCTCTAACAGGTTGTAGTGTTGGGTGATAGGAGGAGAGGGTTGTTGGTGTACATGAGGCAATTGCTACATTGCCCCAAGATGCCCAGATTCATCAGGTGGACAGGAGAAAACACCGGGAGGTGACCCTAAGACATGCCTAGATAGGTGCTTTGTAATTTAAGTACTAAAAACTTTTTCCCTCCTGACAAGTGAGGAAAGTTGAGTGCTGTAGTAATTTGTAGCTTATTTAGTGCTTTCAATGAGTTTTGAACAAGTGCTGAGCACAAGGATACATTTTTGAGTGCTAAAACTAGAAAACTGGGTAGTTCTAAGGCAAAATTTTAAGAGTAGACTTTCTGGCACCGGGAATAGTTTAACCCTAGTTAAATGGTGCTGCACAATGTGCAAAACTGCTCAAACATGGGTTTTTAAATAGAAATATGAAAGGGATAGAAATAGCCCAAAATGACCAATAAGATTAAAATTTCTGAGCTGAAACCACTCCTCCAGCAACAGATAGGCTGTTCCAAATCTCACCACTCTCACTGATGAACAGGGAAGCTTCCCTCTATCTTAAAATGGTCTGGACAACACAGGAACTTACAAACAGCCCAGAATTCAGCAAAATCTGAAAACCGGACTTTATTAGTTCTATAAAGGAGGGAAATGAGTAGAGGGATAAGATTTTTTTTTGTTTTCTTAAAATTTAAAGCAAAAAGAGGAATAAAAACACTTTTAACACAGAAAACAGGCTATTGCAGTTGAGTGTATATCCCTTTGCAGTTAAACAGATGAAAAACATTTAAAATGATAATTTAAAGTGCAAACAGTATAAGGATTAAAAAAAAAAAACAGTTCAAATAAGTAGCAAAGTTAATAAAAAATGGTAGGAATAATGCGGCTAGCAAAAATAAGCAATAAAAAACAAAACAGAGGTACTTAATCCAGTCAAAGTCTCATTTTCTCCCTCTGCTGCTGTATGACTCTGTAGAACACCCAGACAGGCTATAGCTGAGGTAATACAAGTGCAATAATCGCGCAAACAGGGCTTTTTAAACAGAAAGATGAAAGGGATATAAATAGCCAATAAAACTACAGTTTCTGAGCTGAAACCACTCCTACAGAGACAGATAAGCTGTTCCAAAGCTTGCCACTGTCAATGATGAACAGAGAAGCTTCCCTCTATCTTAGAAAGGTCTGGGCAACTCAGGAACTTACAAATAGCCCAGAATTAGCTGTTAACCATTTACCAAGCTTTTCTCCCTTAATGCACCAAAAGTCATGAGCAGTAATAAATCTTTTCTCCAGCACTGTTTTTTTCAGCTTCATCTGTCTTGGGCCTTAGTTTCTCAATCTGTGGCCAAGTGTCACTCATGTTATTGATGTCCTGTCCCTTGTTCTTGTCTTACTTGTAACATTACTAGCTTTATTTCTGACTGACTTATTTGTCTCTTTTTTCTCATCTCCAAATCCCCTCTACATTCATTAGATGCCCATTGACAGCACACTTAATTGTGTACCACCATGCATGGGGAGGGAGGAAATTTCATCTTGCTTGTTAAATTATAAAACCTCACTGATTATTTGTAAGCCCTCCTATCTCAATGTCTGTGATAGCCAGAGCCATGGTTTCTATTTCCATATCCCCTGTAAAACTTGTGCCTTTTGCAATATCAAAGTCAGACTAACATGGGTGTAATCAGAAAAACATCTCTCTCCTCTATGTTCATAGATGTAGCTTGTCTTAGCCCCTGTCCTCTCATTAAAAAATGGTCTAGTCAACTAACTTGCTTAGAAGGTGAAACTTTCTTTATACAGGTGGAGTAACCTATAAACATCCACTCATCCCTTTGTGGCCATCCATCTACTGACTACACTGGAGGCCCTCACTTTCCTTTCCTTACACCCAAACTTGCTATCCCTTTTCTCATCCAAAACCACATTGAAATCCTTTCCATCACCTCCCTCAAACATAGGGAGAGCATGGAATTCCAATGATTACAAAAATCTATGAAAAAACTGGAGAGTCAAGATTGAGGCCATATGGTGTCCATATTTTCCCCTTGTTCATCTGTTACCTATCTGCCATAATGGTCTGTTTTTTACCAACAAAGATCTAACCAATAGAGCTTTCCTTGCCAATATCATCACTTCTCTTTTCCATCCTTGTCTTGCCTTACTTACTATAACCTACTATAGACTAGTCTTTACCCCCATAATTTTTGAACCTCTCATCTATTAATCTTAATCTCATGGAACATCACAATATCTACCCTCAACCTTCTCAATCTGCTATGTATTCTACCCTCTTTATTGGGTAGCATATCCCCCCTATGTTCCATGTAACAAACATTCAAAATATGCTCTTACTCCCTCTACTACCCACCATTTTAAACCTCCCCCTTCTGCCTGGGTTAGGTCTAATAAACCCTTGGATCCAAATGGGATCTAGACTGGGATCTAGACCCGGCTCTCTCAGCAGTGGGATCATTGGAAGATAAAACAATTGTTGTTCATTGCCAGCAGAGTGCATAGAGTGCTCTTAAGCTCCGAGATTAATTCTTACCCTATAATCCCATCTGCATCCCATGCACATTATAGGCATCCCGTCACTTTATGTATGCCCAGGATCCGATCTACTGGCTCAACAGATTAGGACCAAAGCCTGACCTAAAACAAACTTATTTTTAGCACAATATTCAGTCTATTTTACTTACCAACTCTTAATAAATTTGCTCTTTTGTCCATACGTCCCCTGGCAGCATCAGTAGGGTCAATGGGCATAGAGTAATTCAAATCATGGGAAGGACCAGTCTATCAGTTTGCTCACCTACACCATTTTTTCCTGTTGTGTTGCTTAGTGGATCCTTGATCAGAGTTTTCTCTGTGATGTTACTGCATTTCCTTCCAGATCCTCATTGGAATGCTTACCATCACAACCTTTCAAATCTGCAGACTAAGAGGAACTCCAGCTTGAAGCATTAGATACCTAGGTATCTATCCCATCCTCTTTTCAGCATTTGGAAACCACACAGCACTCAGAATAGTCCTAGTTGAAATATTCCCTTTTTCTGTTTCTCCTGACAATGATGCCCATCTGTCAGTATCATGTTTGTTGTCAGACCTCAGTGGCGCACACTGGCACTTCCTCTTCCATCTTTCTACTCCCATGCTATAGGGCAGGTCCCCTTGGAAGACAAAGGGTCTTACTTTTACACAGAAACTCTTGTGCTGCTTAGGGTGAAATGAGGATCTGTCTTATACTATCTGCCACAACCACCAATTCAGCTGGGTAAACGATCCACAAGATTATTGATAACATTTTAAGCTCATGGTGAACCTCTTTACAGGCACTCCTTTTTTGAAAAAAAAAGTGCCTTAGAATAATCCTGGTAAATGTGTATTAGGTGACCATCAACTCTTATACAGTGAGTCAGGTGTATGGTATTAAGTAGCTGTTCCTTAGAGGAGCAGGAGTGAAGCTTTGCTATCACCTGCTGAGAGATCTAGCAGAGTTCCAATTGATGACAGTCCTGTGTGTTATGTGTTCCAGTCTAACTCTGTAGGAGCAATCAAAGTTTGAAGGAGCTTATTGTAGAAATAAGATTGCAAGTCCTTCTCAGACACTTCCTCCGGGATGCCTGTCAGCCACAGATTGGCCCTACATTGCTCATTTTCTAAATTATCTGGCTTTGAGATGAGGAAGGCAACATCTTCTTCCAACGAGACAATTTTCTGATACTGCTAAATAGTGGTTTGCAATTTATTTTGGACTTCCACCTGTATTTTTTGGACACCATCCTGCATTGCTGCAATATTTTATTTATGCTTCTGTAGCCAGCTGTGCAACCCCTTCATGTCCAGCAATACTTCTTACAGATGGCCCATGATTTTAGTCAACATATGTTTATCTGGGATCCCTTCTTAATCTCGAAATACTGAAAGATCGAGTTTCAGTATCTCAAGACTAATATCGCGAAAGTGCAGTTAACCAAAACTGCACTTCACTGAGTCTTGCATTATCGAATGTGCTGTTGAGGTGGTGTGTTATGGTTTGTGTTTGCAGTGCATTGTGGTTTGGGAGTGAGATATGGTGGAAGATGTGTGGCTGTGTACGGAGATTCAGGTAAGATGATAGCATATATCAGGGATAATTTGACATGCCAGCCTCATTGCTAAGCAGATTCAGTGCTTCAGTTTGGACTTCTAGCCACACCCTCCCTTTTAAGGCTAGTCTTGATGATTGGATGGGTAGACCCAAATTGTCCAAGGGTTGTCTTATATGGTCCTTCTAGGTTTGGGAGGTGGGCATGACTAAGTGCTAAAAAATGATGAAAAGAACTTTTAAGTGTGTCTCCTTAAAGGTGTAGATAGCAGCTCGTCATCTCATCACACCATTGGTCACTTGCCTAGTATCGTTCCTTTGTTTCCATGACAATATATTTGGCAGCGCTGTTTCACCTGACTCCTACTAGAGCTGCTGCTTACTGAAGAATAATGCAGGCTTGCTTTCTTAGGACATGAGGTAAGTGCTTGTTGATTTGTTAGGTATTTCTACAGGTGTGGCTTTTCTGATTGTTGTAACATTGGCCATGCAGCATTTACTGTGGGTGTTGCATACTGATCCTTAGATCTATGCATATTTTGTTTCAGGAGAAGACATCTGCTTTTAATTTATTATTGTGATTAGACAAGATGGCTGTTACTGTCATGCTATAGAGGATTTTTTTTCTGACTTTTGATCAGTCTGTTTTGGGGTGCCATGAGTTTCTAGACCAAATGTTACATAGTGTCTAGAATACTGTGTTAGCTTCAGCTTTCACCATCAACCCATAAAATGCATTTTTGGGCTGTTTTGTTATCAACTTTTCTTTCTTTGTTCTTTTATTCTAGTTGTACCCTGTTGGTCTGTTTTTGGCTTGTTTGAAATCATGGGGGGGGGGGGCATCATTTCAGTCGCAACTGCCTTTTATCACTGGTGGTCTATGGATGAACATTGACTTTATTTTGATTTATTTTGTACTGTTAAGGCATTATTTGCTCCTGTTGTATCACTTTACCTTGTAAAAGCACTCCAGTGATTTCTAGTAATGCATTATTACTAGTTCATGTTGTTTATTTAAATTGTTCTTCTTATGCTATAGTAATACTCAATCCTTTCCTTGTTCCACTGAGAACTTTTACACTGAAAATTTAATTGATTACTTGTTTTATTATTTGCATATCATTTCACAATCACTTTATTCATTTTTGTGCATGTAATTTAGCTTTGTAATAAATTTAAATCTGAACTTGAAACTTTCTAGTGCTAGTGCCACTTTTCAGGTTCTTATGGTAACTTCACTCTAGCATATCGAGACTACAATTACTTTCCACTGTTAACGTAAGCCAAATGTAATGTAATATATGTGTTTGATACCTATGGTTACACCATTCATTATTCAAAAGGCAGAAGCCAGCAGTCAGTAATTCACCAATCCATTACTCATGCCCTTACATTAACTGATAAGCCACCAACCTCAAACTTTTTTTAAAATTGCATAATACAGTTCTTTACTTGAAATAAATACAATTCAGCAATGGACTTTGTAAGATTAAACATATGGCAAATGCTTGGACAGAGAAATATAAAGCAAAGGATTTAACAGACAAATTGCATTTAGATAAATACTGCAGCTATTTGGTCCTAATGCTAACTACTAACTAAATATCGGTACTTTTCCGTTAAACCCCTACTAGTTCATCGTGCTGCAAAGAATTGAATTAGCTACTTCATGCGAGGGTGAAGTAATAGGAGGCAATTTATTGGTGGTGTAGCTGTAGCCCGACATGTCTACCATGCTCATTGGCCAGCAGGTTCAGTGTGACTATTTTTGTATGTGTACTTTACCCAATCAATGGGCCCTGCTGTCTGCAAACTAGTAAGATGAGATCGGGGGTCAGAGCCCCTTCTAAGGAGAAATAGCTGGGAAATAACCTGTACGCGGTAAAAAAAAAAACAAAGTGAACGTAGCTGGTCTGCAAGTGGTAGGAGTGTAACAGTGGATTCAGCTATTTGTGGTATGACAACACTTTACTGTACACCTAACAAGACAACAGAAACTTATATGACAGTGTTACAGATGTATTAGTGACATACAAAATAAAATACCTGTAGCGCAAACTTGTAAGTGTTTATACCAGCAAACTAAATACTAAGCAATGTGTAGAAGATGTATCAGAGCAGAGTGAAGTGGTAGGGCTTTAATACACTAAGTGGCTGACATATATGACAGACTAGACATTACCAAAATGTTTACATTCACCAACATTCAATTTCTATTCAATTATTCAACAGTGTATGAATTCTTGGAAATGTAACAGCGTGAGGTACGGCTTCATTTCACAGCAGCACAAAGTGGCAGGGGTTTAATGGAAAAGTACCTAAATATTTACTGCAAACTCTCTACTTCTGACTTTTAGGAGCATTTGGCAGTTGTAGAAGGCTAACAAGCAATAAATTCTAGACTTGCTGTCTAATTCCAAAATTCTTCTGAATATGAACTGTTACCCAGTTTTTAATTCTTGGGTGTGAGTGATGAGGCAGGAAAGATTTTTTCATATACTTCTGCATTAAAATAAAGCCACAATCATGTCATTTTAAAGAAAACAAGTACGTTATGTGTAGACTTTTGAAACTACTTTTTTAAATTCAAAGGTTAAAAAATATCATTACCTGGATGAAAGCTACACAAGGTGATGTAACACATTAAATGTACCATAACTTATTGATTTTAGTTTTGCTGTTTACTTATTTGTTTTGCAGACTAGGTTTCCACAACTGAGAAGAGCTCATTTACAGTGCCTGTCTTAAGAAGAAGCAAGGCAAACGTTCAAGGCAAACATCAGACATAAAGCAGTAAAAAAGAGTATAAAACAAAATTAATTATTAACGATAGCAACAAACTATGGAACTGCTGCTTTCAGGCAGAAATGTACAAAGTTTGCAAAAAAAAAAAAAAAAAATTAAATGAATGGCACACAAAACATACACACAAGGAAACAACTGAGATCAAAGAACTACTCACTGCAAAGAAAATATAAGCAAGTAGATGCAGAACCATGACCAATGTACTGTAGCTCTACATAAACAGTTACTTCAGCACGTTAATGCCAGATGCAAGAGTGACTAGTTAGCACCTTACATTTCAATGAAATAATTGTGAGCAGGAAAACCATGTTCAGTTTTGATGCTTAAATTTGTTGGTATATTATCAAGATTACAATGGCATACTCTTGAGCTCAAGCAAGGAGTGAATGATTTATTTAAAGAAGATGATATAAGAAGTTATATTGATTCATTCTGGTTAATCCACAGGAAAAGAATAATCCTGTTAAGATTGCAGAAAGATGGTCGGAAAGAGCTAGGTACTAAAAGGGAACAGGTAGTGTGCCACAGCATTTGGTTGAAAGCTATTTCAACAAAACATATTTATCAAAAATAAATCACTGAACTATTTTTTGTTCAGGTACCAGAGTTATCACGAATGACAGCAACTAATAACATTGCACTGGACACCTACAACTTCATGGGTCTATATTATATTCTCGAAAGCTGACAATATTGAAGCTGATATTGTCGACATGGGAATAGCGAAAGCGCACATCGAACCTGTAAACGGAAATCTCTGTAAGGGGAGATTTCCATTTACTGTAATGAGTGTGGTCTCAGAGTTGGCATATCTAAGTAGAGGGGTGTGGTGGTGCAGGGGGGCTTGCCCTTTTGCTTAAACCCGTTAGGGTACTTTTTTCTTTCATTTTTTTTTTTTGTTGTTTTTATAAGTTTGATGTTTGAAGACATCGACCATATGGTGTTCGATGTTTTCAACCATCGATCTTATAATATAGACCCCCCCCCACTTAATATGACACGTTATACACACTACACCCCTCTGCTACTTATGTGTTATACATTCATGGCAAAACAACCTTGAGAAAGAGGAAATATGCCTTTTTTCTCAAGGTTATGTTCTTTAGAATTGTAATACAGGGAATCCTAACAAGAAAAATGCTGTGAGTTGTTTTCATTGCCATTAACATTCACCAGTCTGGAAAAATATTCTATGATAAGTTGCTGCTGGTGAGTGCTGTTTCAGCGACGTAGCATTTGATTAGCTATATTGAACTTCAGGTAATGAACAGAACGCAGTAGTGAAGGTAGTGTTAAGCTGAAAGATCAAATAAAATATTAGATACAGAAAAGAGATTACTGATTCTTGATGATGAGCACTCCGAAGACTGTGTTACAGTTAATGAAACATTGAAAAAAGGTGGAAGAAACAGAGGTTATGTCACATGCATTATCAATTTTGTTTTTTTAACAAACTCATAAAACTACCTGTACAAAGGTTTAACCTTTTGCAAGGAATATGTAATACAAAAAGACAATTAAAAAGGGATGGAGTGCATTCACTATATGCTGAATACATATTTCTAATATAGTTCAAGTAAACCACACTTTTTGAGTCCAGAACGTGATTATATTCCATTTAGATAATTGTATAAATTTAGCATGTGAGCCAGTGAGGGGCATATTTTCTGATGCAAAATTTTATGGGAATGTTTTAAATGAGTTAAATGAATTCAGCCACAGGGATTTCCAGTAGTGTCAGTACTAAGTTAAAGCAATTCCTGTTATTAAAATTATAGGAATATGCAATTAATCTTTTGCTGATAGGTGACATCTGATATGTTAGATATGCAGCCAGTCAGTCAGTGTAAAATTAATAACTATCAAAAAGCTGAGGAAAATAATAAATGTATTTGTCTGGCTACAACAAAAAGACTTATCAGGTACAGAGCTATCTTACTACATCATCCTGAAAAAGTGAAATAATCTCATTCAACTCACCCAAGTAATATGTCTGGTTTCACTGAACAAAAGCAATAAATGGCAAATCAACACATGAAAGTAAAACATATGATTTTAGAACAGTTAATGTGCATTTGCTTATTCACACACAGTTAGAGTAATAGTATCAGAAAATATATACATGCTCATCTATATAGTCTGACATGGTGATTGCCCATAATCATCAACCATGGATATCATCTGATGCATTCACAACAAATGAGATGTGTTTCCCAGGGGATGGGGTACTGAAGGGAAATATAGAGCATTCCCTAACTGAGAAGGATGCAGATTTTCTGGCAACTAACTGGAAGTAGCCTGCCTTGAGCTTAATATTAATAGTGATGGTTGTACAATGAGCTACATTCCAGATTCCTAAGGAATAGACTCAGAGAATCTCAACTAAGTCTCCTGGATGGTAAAGTTTAATTGCTGAAGTCAGAAGGAACATTCTAGTACTAGGTAGGAAACTTGGTTGCTTCATCCTGGAGACCCTGGAGAAGGAGAATTCTGTCTTAAAGAAAGGTACCTATTGCTACCATTTACACAGAGAAACTGGAAACAACTGATTTTACAGTGTACTTGTACACTACTGCCTCTAAACTGGAAAGGCTGTTGGATTGTTACACTCAACAACCCATAAGCTTCCTATAAATAGTGTCTTGTTTCATTCTGGACTCTATTGTGGCACAAACCAGAGCCTTGAAGTAAATGTAAACATAAATGTAAATGGTGTGTCTTGTTAAAGTTACTCCATGTCTAAAGGTAGGGGATTTTTGCTTTTCCATTGATTTTGTAAAATAATCCCAATTTTGACATTACAAATTAAATCCAGACTGTTTTATTGCTACCGTTCTCACATTGGTGGAGAATGCAATCAGGAAATATATGTTTCCCTACATCCTGCAATGTGCAAAAGAATTTTGAGTGCCTGCATCCTATTTGCATAATTCTCCACTGTGACAGAATTCTTGCTTAAGTAGAGGACTACCAGCTGTATGGGCAGAGGTCTGCTTTTTATTAGGTTCATAGGTAGCTACTAGACAGGCAGTCCAGAGGGCCATTACTGAGCCTAGTCCAAATTACTAATTGTCTGAAAGTGCTGTCTGTTTAACTGAATTGCTCAAGGCCATGCGGTAGAGAAATAAAGTCTGAGGGAATCAAACCCTGTTCCTCAGGAAGTAGCTGATTAACAGCTCATAGCCCTAATCCTCTGTGTTAATTGCCTGAAAAAAATGAATCAAATCACCTCCAATAGGAATAGGGCCACAGCCTTCTGACCTTCCAGCACTAAACGCAAGTGTGCTACCCGCTGAGCCGCTGGCACTGTTTGTTGAGCCACTGGCACTGTTTGTTGAGCCACTGGCACTGTTTGTTGAGCCACTGACACTGTTTGTTGAGCTGCTGACAACTGATTGTTGGTTCTTCTGAGCCTCGTATATGAACAAGTTGTACCACAACCATGAGCGAGTAGATGAAGGTGTACTAGTGGTAGGAAGAATGCTTACTGGTGAATGGTTAATAAAAATACGCTTGAGCCAATATGAAGATTCACACTAGCCGAAAGGATTTCAACAATAGGGAAAAGTGTTGCTAACAAAGACTAGCCTCTAAGTCAGTCTGTGCTGCAGCTGCTGGAACTGGACTGTGCTGACATCCAAGATAGAAAAAAATGTTAAGGTCATAATCAACACTGTTGTAGCTACTGACTAACACCTAGTTATCATGCAGGAAAAAAAAAAACATCCACCATTTAGATTGTCACCATAGTGAACCAGTCATTAACCCCCCACTCGTCATCCTGCAGAGTGGTGCTAGCAGCAGAGAGGCTAAAAGAGCGACTGCTAACCTGATAAAAGTGTTTTTTTCCTGCTACTACCTGGGCAACTGTCCAATCTAGCTAAACTGCAAGTATTTCTGCTTCTTGAACTGTTTTAAACTGTTTAAAGTTGTTTTTGCACCTGCAGTTTTAAACTTTGTCCTGTTTGTTGCATTTACCTGTTGAGGCTACACACTCAAGTGCGCTAGCCTGTGTTACATATTTATTGCATTTTCCTGCTGTTTGTTGCAAAAAAAAAAAACAAAAAATTATCCTTGTTTCCCATCTTTCCTGACCTAGAGTAGTCCAAATACAGGCTTTGCTGTATTCTGGACTTTTGGAAAGTTCCTGTGTTGCCCATTGCCTTTCTTGGATAAAGGGAGGCTTCTTTGTTCACCAGTGGCAGTGGGGAGCTTAGAGCAGCCTATCTATCCCTGGAGGAGTGTTCCCAGCACAAGAATCTGGTAGTCTATTGGCTGTTTTGGGCCAATTTCTAGCTCTTTCAAGTCCCCCTGTATAAAACCCACTTTGGCGCGTCTTTGCGTGATATTGCACATAGCGCAGCATCGGGCAGCTCCGCTTAATTGGGTTTAAACCATTCTCGGCTCCACAAAGTCTGCTCTTCACTTTTTCCCTTAGAACTGATCTTGTTCTCATAATAAACACCCTATTCCTACTCTAAAGCCTGGCACTTGCTCACTAAAGCAATTATATAAGTCAGCACTAAAAAATTAAAAACACTACACCCTCACAAACTCCCCCTTGAGTACCTTGTTCCCCAATTGGCCCTTTTTTCAATTATAAAGGAATTCCCAATACTATTCTAGCATGTCCAAAGGTCATTTATTAATCTCCTCTCCGGTCCAGCTGGTGAATCTGGGAATCTTGAGGCAATGTTACAACTGCCTCATGTACACAGACAACCCTCTCCTCCTCCCAACAAATTCCAAGAGAGTGAGAGATGCAACCATATAGCCAAACTAGAGGCTAAGCTCTCTCAACTCAGTACTGACGTAACCAGTCAGGAGGAGAAGGAAACCACATTCACTACAATTCCAGTCTCACATAGACCTACCACGACAGCAAACCAAACACATAAGCATACAAAAACATACTCGGGGGCTCTAAATAAAAATCTGCCTAAGCAGCAGAGACCTCCAAAGCAGACACCCAAGCAACCACTACCCCAAAACAAAACACATGCAACACATAGCTCACAAAGCCATTGTGCTGAACAGTCACAGCCCTTAAGGCTAAACAACACACCTGATACACTTGTAATAGGTGACTCTATCGTCAGGCACACTGACTTCCCGCTCACCAGGCTGAACAAGGAGAAGGTCACGGTGAGCTGTCTGTCGGGCACTAGGATCCGCCACATAACACAAGCACTCAGGTCACTCCAAGGCAAGTACAAATATGACTCAGTCATTGTCCATGCTGGTGTGCATGACCTGAGACGTACCTCCCTGGACTACATGAAAAGAGACATAGAGGAGCTCTCTGAGCATGTAGCCCAGGCCAGTATGACCCTGACCTTGAGTAGCATCTTACCCTCACCAAGAATGATGCCACAATATGAAGACAAGATGAATAATTTCAACAATTGGCTTAAGTATTGGTGTCATTCAAAGGGGATCCAATGCCTGTCAGCCTGGGATGACATGCTCGACAAGCCATGATGCTTCACTAGGGACGGCTTGCACCTGTCACCCCTGGGCTTTTGGATATTGGCAAAGGCTCTTGCCACCCCCATAGTGCCTTTTTTAGGCAAGGCTCAAAAGACAAACCCACCTCCATAGGTATCACAAGGGATAAGAAACTAAGAGTAATGCTACTCAACTCCAGAAGTCTAAACCTCAAGATGCACGCACTCGAAACTCTCCTTAGCATGGAGAACATCGATATCTGTGCAGTAACAGAAACCTGGTTCAAGGCTCCCGAGAGCACCCCAGCACTACCAGGTTATACCTCATACCATGCTTTTCAGCCCCAAAACTTGGACCAAACCACAAAAGGAGGGGGAGTATCAATATTCGTCAAAGATACCCTCACCTCCAGGTTGGTGGCACAGCACGAAGCATCAGAGACTATCCATGTGCAACTAACAGTGGGTAAAACTGCCTTCCAGTTTATAGCTTGCTACAGACCACCCTCCCAAACCCAGGAACCCCACTCGGCCTTCCTGAGAACACTGGAAAATATGAAGGTCTCTCCAAACACCATTATATTGGGCAACTTCAACTACCCAAACATAGACTGGGAGCATTACTCTAGTTCCAACACCCTAGCCCAAAGGTTCCTAGAATTTATAAACTCAAATGCTATGGAACAACTTGTTACCACTCCCACAAGAGGGGAAAACATACTGGACCTGATCATCACCAACATGGGAGCTCTATGCTCCAGACCAGAAGTGTATTCCTCACTGGTAAGATCAGACCATAAACTAATCTCACTGGATATTCACATCCTGACCCCACCCCCTGCCCAGAAAACCACAGTGAAAAACTTCTCTAAAGCAAATTTCACACTCCTCAAAACCGAGGTGGAATCATTCAAAGCCCCCGGCCTGTGAAAAATATGGCCCAAACCGCAGAATCCTTTATAAACGCATTCTATGAACACCTTCAGGAATGCATGGATCATGCAATCCCAAATAAAACCAAGACCCAATCCTCCAAAGGCAGGCATCGTGTCTGGTGGATCCCAGCCATAAACAAACTATACAATAGAAGGAGGAAGCTACTACATGATAGAGCAAAATCCCAAAAAGGGAAGGCATCTCTGATCAGTATTAGTAAAAAACTATGGGCAGTCATAAAATCATCTAAGGCCAGCTTTGAGAGAAAAATTGCACAGGACACTAAGGATAATCACAAGGCTTTCTTTAGTTATGTTAGGAACCTGGGTGGGAATTCCCAGATATGCTCAGAATTAGTCCAAAATGACAAAAAATACACCGAACCCACAGACATTGCCAACATCCTAGCTGATAGGTTCAGCGCAAACTTCTCCCCCCACTTCCCACCAAAAGGGCAAATATCTATCCCAGCAGAGTGCTGCCCCCCTGACATCTCAGATGCTCAGGTAAGAGCCGCCCTCTCCAAAGCAAAAAACATAGCACCAATGGGACCAGACGGTGTCCCGGGCTGCGTCCTACATGAACTCCAAGAAGAGCTAAACCCAAACATAAAACTACTGTTCAATCTCAGCCTTACTACAGGATATGTACCCAAAGAGTGGCGTACAGCAACACTGGTCCCTCTCCACAAAGGTGGTGCCTCAACGGATCCTGGAGACTATCGCCCCATAAGCCTGACTAGCTTGGTCTGCAAAGCTATGGAAAGGATCATCATGGACCTCATAAATAAAGATATTGGGGACCTACAGACACTGAATCCTACCCAGTTTGGCTTTGTTAAGGGCAGATCCTGCCTCTTAAACCTGGTTGATTTCTTTGAAACAGTCACCAAGGCCGTTGACGTGGGGAAGGTGGTCCACACAGCCTACCTGGACCTCGCAAAGGCCTTCAATACAGTACCCCACTCGGGCATTATAGATAAGCTCACCAGCTTAAATATAAACTCCTATGTCACTAGATGGGTTGCAAACTGGCTCAAGGACAGAACCCACATGGTTAGAATTGCTGGAGCCATGTCAGACTGCAAACCAGTTACAAGTGGTGTCCCACAGGGCTCAGTCCTGGGACCTCTCTTGTTCGGTATATATTTCTCGGAGGTACAGGCCAACACGAAAGGACTGTGGCTGACCAAGTTCGCAGATGACTGCAAACTAGGTGCCATAATCCACTCTCCAGCCGACACAAGCATCCTACAAAAGGGCCTCATAGAAACAGACAACTGGTGCCAGAGCCATGGCCTCAAGCTAAAAGCCAAAAAGTGTATAGTCATCCCCTTTGGCAAAAACAAAGTGCCCATAAATTACCACATAGGTGGTAATCCATTAAGTATGGAAGAAGTAATTAGGGACCTGGGGACCCAAGTTGATAGCAATCTCTCATTTGAAAACCACGTGGTCAAAGTGGTTAGAAAAACATTTTATATAGCCCACCTAATCATGAAGGGATTCACATCTAGATCAGGGGAGGTCATCGTGCCTCTTTACTCATCCCTCATCAGGCCCATAATTGAGTACAAAGCCCCTTTTGGGATGTACCTTACCAGACACCTGCAGCAACTGGAAAGACCCCAAAAGTACCTCACCAAGAGGATCAAAGGGCTCAAACAGATGCCATATGCTGCCCGGTTAAAGAAACTCCAGCTCTACTCAGTGGCATACCGCCTGCTCAGAGGCAATCTGTGCCTGACGTATAAAGCCATGTCCAACCCGGAATTAATGGACATGCTGCACCTCAGAAAATCCAACTCCCATCGAGTTATGCGCTCGAGAGACTTGAACCTCAGCACTGAAATAAATAGGACATGCTGGAGGGACAGATTCATAACCCAGAGGCTCCCTTCACTCTGGAATAAAATCCCAGTCCAGGTTAGGCAGAGTCCCTCATTGACTCACTTCAAGAGGAATCTAGATGAGTGGATGGGAGATCATAGGTTTACCCCGGGTATCACTTCTGTGTCACTGTTAGACAGAGGCACAGTATACTAACCTCAAAAAAGGGCATAGCAAAATTCATTTAAAATGGGTGGCGAAAGCCAAACACACTCTGGCTAGGCTTATAAATGCCCTAGGGCAGATAGCCTAGTATGAACCTATGAAGCTATGAACCAGGTACCCCAAAACACAACATGACTCTGAGGAACACAAGCATGAAAGATATCATTGAGACTTGTTTTATGACTTTTGAAAGATGTACAGCTAGGGAAGGCTGGCTTCAAACTGATTTGACTCCTTCCAACCCAAATGGATCTTTAAAAAAAGTAATGCATATGACAATATAACGTTAAATAACTGCATTTTAATAACAATGGCTGCTTAACCTGAAGCATCGGCCTTTAAAGCACTCTGACTGAACACTCTCTAAGTACATATAGGCAAGATCTCAAATGACTAACTTAATTTATATTTTGAGACCATGAATAGAACTTTATGTTGAACTGGGGAGTCTTTCTTTCTTTCCTTGAGATGGAGCAACTTTGGAGTTTGTTTTCAGTGTGTCGGGGAGCTTGGAAGTGAGTAATCATACTTGAGCAGTCACTTTTCTGTGTTTAGAGTTTTGTGAGTCAGTTACATGAAAGTCTACAACTTATAAAGGAATCAGTTAAACTGATTATATGAAACACTTCCTTTGACTGGAGCCCACATTGCTGTTGCACCTCTAGAAAACAAAGACAACTGCCTGAGGGAAACCACCAGCTGCATAAGAAAAAAAGTAAGCTTTTTTTCTGTGCCCCATCTGTATCTCAAACCAACTAGAAACATTTCAATCCAGTCTTGCATCTGGCTCTAATTGTGGTGAAAACAATAATTATCCATGTGTCATCTTAACATACCTCATGTTTCTACTAAAGACCTTACCATCTAGTTGGCTGAAGTCCCAAGACATCAATTTGCCATTCATATTTGCAAAAGATTATTTCTACTGGAGTGATGGATTTAATCTTTTCTCTTGTAGTGTTTGTGAATGATAAAATCTACAGAAATCACAAAAAAATGGCCAGAGTGCAAGCATAACTCTTATTTAATGAAATACAGTGAAGCACTTCATTATATTTCATTAAATAAGAGTTTTGCTTGCACTCTGGCTGTTTTTTTTAATGAGAAAATCTAGTTAGAGCCCTTAGCCAAACATATGGTAGATCTAAAGCCTGACAGGCCCAAACTCCTTCAGCGAATGCCAGTCTATATAGTCTTGTACCTTCTACCCCCCCCCCCAAAAAAAAGAAGTTTTTTAAGGCCTCACCAAAACCTCTCCATTAGATAAATTGGAAAGACCCTTACCAGAAAAATAAAACTCTGGCACTACCATCATATAAATCAACCCTTAACTTTCCTCAAAATAAATTTAAGCCTGCAAATACCATATGGTTAATTGTTTTGCATAACGCTTGTATAAAAGGACTACAGTTCTGTTTAAACAACGTGTCTGAATCTCTTCAAACAGTCTTAGCAAGGCAATATTTCCATCAGTTCCAGCTCAGAGATTACTTAATCTTTCTGCTTCAGGAACTCCTGTTCCCCAAATAGGGGTTCCATATTTCCCAGATAATCAAATGCAGTGGGGTTCCACCATCCAAATCATGCATATTTTAATCACCTCTGTGGTTCACACCAAGATTCTTGTCAACGTTAATATGGGTTTCCTCAAAATAAATTTAAGCCTGCAAATACCATATGGTTAATTGTTTTGCATAACGCTTGTATAAAAGGACTACAGTTCTGTTTAAACAACGTGTCTGAATCTCTTCAAACAGTCTTAGCAAGGCAATATTTCCATCAGTTCCACCTCAGAGATTACTTAGTCTTTCTACTTCAGGAACTCCTGTTCCTCAAATAGGGATTCCATATTTCCCAGATAATCAAATGCAGTGGGGTTCCACCATCCAAATCATGCATATTTTAATCACCTCTGTGGTTCACACCAAGATTCTTGTCAACGTTAATATGGGTTATGATCAATCTAAATTTACATCTCAGTCAAATGTGGTATTGATTGACCCAACATCAAAGAAACACTAGTGTCTTTCTTGATCATAATTTTCAGACATGCTGGGTAAGACAGTTTTGGCATCTGACCTCCTCCCTCTCAAGCTTCACTTCATAATCTATTTGCTATCTCTTATGAGATAAACATACTGAAAATGCATAGTTAGCACACAGGACAACTTATTTGCACCTAACCTCTCTAGATTGTTAGAAACACTTAAATGTGCAGTGTTTGTCCATAGTCCAGTATCTAGACTATGACTTGACATGGACATGCTGTGTCTAATGCATACAGGACAGCATGGAATGATGAGTCATTAAATATTCAAGTCTGCTTTCCCTGGTATTTGTAAGTGGTAATATAAGTACATGCCTTATAAACTATTTTGGTGACGTGGTATTCCTCTACTTCTTCCAGCAGTCAAAACAATCTGCAGTTATTTGGTAATACCACAGTTTTTAAATCTTCCATTTTTTTCTGATAAATAAGTTTCCCTGAAAAAAACAGGTGCATCAGAATGATCTCCTGTTGAATTGTGCCTGTTAAAGTATCAAAGTTTTCTTTAACATGCTGACTACAGCTTTCCACGGTTGAACTTCTAGGAGAAAGTTACTGCTAGACTCTATCTTTTTGCTGACAGAGGCTACTGATTTACTAATCTGATCATGTAACTACATAATCCTATCATCCATTACTGTATCTTTGTGGCCAGCATCAGAACAGGCTACAGGACCACTAAATGAATTGCCAGCATCAATTCCACCAACAAGCCATGGTTGAATTTTAGATTGTTTGGACACATATGCGTCAGTTTGGAACTCATCATTAAAAATGCATTTCCTGCCTGTGTTAATAAGCCTTGATGTTCAAAATTCGAAACTTTATTCCAGCTGATTGGAGCTCTGCAACACTAATATCTATATTATACTGTCCCCAAAAATGATCAGATATTAAAACCTTAAGAAAGTGTTAGACATTTAAAAACATGGAACAAGGATCTCTTACATCCTGTTGATTGACTGCCTTTGTCTCATTTGTCATATGCAAAGCACATTAACATTACACTCTGTTCTAGTATGTCCTGAACAGACAGCTGAATAGTAAGAGTGTAATGTCTCTGAGAACAAACAAGATCATTCCAGTGCAACTGCTTGCCTCCGTCATTCTGGAAAATACTTCCCAGTAAAACTTTCAACAGCTGCAAAGAATTAATGCCAAACCATGCTTTCTCATTTTTGACTTGAAGGACCTAAATCCTCATCAACAGATGTAAAAGACAGCGTGTCATGATAGAATTATACCCCAATGTATCCCCTATCACAGAAATAAACTTTCATTGCACCTGAAGCAGAGCAATACCCTTACCATCTTCAAGGTGAATCTAGGTAACTGACTGGGCTCCCTTACATTCTTGCCAAGTCTATCTTGCACTGCTTTCCTTCAGGCTGGAGGGGATTTTTGATTTATTACATATATTTGCTAACCAGGTAACTCCATTGGATATAAGTGCCCCTTTTCAGTGGTGACCCAGGAGGATTGTCTGGTTAAGTGACTTCCTCCAAGTCACTTAACAGGTGAACAGGACTGGAAGGAATCAAATCTTGTACTCTGAGCTAGATAAAGCAATTTGTTAACAGCTCAGAACCTTAATCCCCTGTACTACCTGACAGATAGTTTATTAGCTGAGGTTGTAATGTTCTGCAGACTAAGCAAATTGCCTAGCACTTACCCATGAATCAAGCACAGATATCTTGAATTCTTATAAAATCAGACCTAAAAACCCTGTCATTTTAGGAATATGTTGTTTTCAGTGATCTTAAATGTTATGGAAGAAAAATAACAATGAAAATTAATATTTTTCACATAGAACATCAGGTTGCTGCTGTTTCATTGTGTTTCTTTTGACCTTGAAGCAAACTGTAAGTGCATGCTATACCTATATGTCTCAGTGTCTTTCACTGAAACATTTTCTTCTAGAAAATATCAAACTTTGTAAGAGCTATAGCTTAATATAAACAGTGATTGCAACTAACCAAAATGATAAGCAGTGTTGATTAACTTTGGAAAAATAATGGCCACCAGTTAGTAATTTAAAATGCAGCTATTTTATTTATATGCTAGTTTTCTTATTTGAAACCTACATTTACAGCCATAACATTAAACAGACAATATATTTTTTTCAAAATATTTATTGTTATATGATAGATGTAATATTTTCAAATGATTAGTAGAAACAGCATTGTTTTTACAGTAGCAGTATTGTTATGCGTCCCGAAACAAATTATGCTGGGGTTGGATGTTCTAGTCTCTTAAATGAATGAATGATGAAATGATGAGGAGTGGAAACCTTTTTATGGTCACTAATTTTAGGAAACAGTCACATCCGCACTTGATGTAAATGAGTTTCATTGCCAGACTATTAACAAATCACAAATGGGAGATTTTGAGCTAAAACTCATCTTAGAATGTACTAATATCCGCTCATAGTTTCCACTAAATAGCTTAAATGTTAATGTCATGTTATTATAATTGCATCTGTTTGTACTAAGCAGTTTTCAATTGCATGTGGCTACTGCTTCCCTTTGAATGATTCTTGATGTTCATCATTTTTGAGCTGGGATACAGGATCTGAATTGCCTAGACATCGTAAGGCCTTGTTAAGTTTAATTCTGTAGGCAGCCAGCAATTAGCAGAAAATGGAAACAAAATCAAATCAACTATACTTGAAAAAGTGAATATTGTAACAGAGATAAAACAACAGGAAGTGGGAACTTTAGAAAAGGGTAGGAGTAAACTATATAGAAAAAAATGGAAATTGTGTGAAAAATACATGCAGAAAAGTGAGGAATGAGGTTTAAGAGAAGGCAGGAACTGAGCAATTTATGCAATATTGCTTTGATTATATGACATATAACAATATATGTGATGTATAATGTTTATATATGTCAATATGTTAAAATGCTTTGATTATTTTTATATAAATATAATTTGACCTAAGTCACAAGTAATAATTCAATAAAGGTGTCGAAAAAATCTTCATGTTCATCCATGTTAGCTTGACAGTAAATCAGCTTGTAATTGGAAACTGCAATTCTGATAAGTGAATATTAAACATCCTAGAAAACTGTATGGGGAAGACACAATCACCTGAAGCTTAATGCTCCTTCATTATTGTTCTTCTGTTTACTCCACAAAGCTCACAAATACTTGACTTGTATTCAGTGTAATCCTAACAAAGATAAGTGTTTTTTAAATTGTTTTTTTTTTGCACTTTTATAAGATATCTAAGAGCACTGCTACTGTATTTCTAAATTAGTTTTTGTATATTTCTGCCCTTTATCTCTGTAAAGGGCCTTGCTTTTCACTGGCATTGCTACTGGTTTCTCTGCATTGCAGTTATTTTAAAGGTGTGTATTTCTAGACAGTTTGTTTGATTGTCCTATTTCAATTTATTTTGGGCTAAATGTAGTGTGGTTTTACATTAAGAAGTCCTGGGACTGTTTTTCTAGTAGCAGTAGAAGGTGGCCTGGTCTATATGAGCTGGGGATCACACAGGAAGGATTTAGACGAGACTGCTCAATTGGTTAGAGAGCTATTTGCTTTGCTTAGTCGGTTTTCTCTGCCTCTCTTAATTCAGCTCATTTGTGTGACGCTGCTCATCAGATTCACTTTCAGTACATATTCCTTGATTGTCCAGAATAACATCCAATATCCTTTATGTTAGAATAGACACACTAATCAACTTAATGACATAATTAGCAAACATGAAATATTCTTCAGGCTTTAGCTCCAATGAAAAATATCATTATTACTGTGAATCCATTATTTGGATATAAGAAGAGCCAAAATTTAAATCAGCTTTTATTTTATAAGGAGCAAAGTAATGTGGCTAAGAAGACCGTAAGTAAGAGACATGATACTTTTCCTTTTAGTAAATGCACTTTATACACCCTATCACACATAAAATGTATTGTTTTAAAATATATATAGATTGTGATGGTTTGCTATCAAAATGTAGAATTACAGTTCGGCGAACACAAGAATGCCGAGTGTGTGTTGACTGATTCCTGTATTGTTGAACTGCAATTCAACGAGTGTCCTTTAGTGAATGCCACTGTGCATTCAAAAATATGAGGTTGACTTTATGAATACAGACCACGGTACCGTGCGGATCAGCAAATTTACCCTTTTCCTCACTGTAGTGCGATCTTGGAGTTGGAATATATAATTTGCAGGGGGTGTTGGGAGGAGCAGCCCCCCACATGGGAGGTGTAGGAGGCTTGACCCCCCCCCTGCAAAAACATTAATTACAATGGTTTGCAGTACTGAACTGCATACATTTGTACTGTTGGAAAGCAGGAAGGTAAGTGGCAGCAGGGAAAAAAAATCGAGGATGTCGAATATGCCAAATTCAGTATCGTCATTATGTAGTTTAGACCTTATTAGCTAATTAATATGCAGGCTGTCAACATTTAGCCTCAATATTTTGACCACATTTATTATGATATTTGAGATTTTGATAGTAAACCTAGTGTGATATCAAGAATATTGTTTATTTAGCATAATCTGACAAATACCCCGCATGTTACAACAGCAAAACAAATAAAAAAATGAAAGAATGTGTTTGCAACCACCAGCTATAAAAAGGAAAATTAATTTAAATGCTTTGTTTAAATACATAAATGAGGATGATGATACACATATTTTTAAATTTATGGCCTAAGATGTCAAGACAACAAGCTCACTTATATCCAGGTATAAATGAATATTAGTTTAAAACCTGTTTTGAAATGAGACAACTTTATTGCTTTTATATATATATATATATATATATATATATATATATATATATATAATATATATATAATATTTATGAATCTTGAGTCATATGACTCACATCACATGATCAGATTGCATTTATAAATTGAAATGCATTTGTCTTCACTTTACAACCTGATGAAGCATTGTATGTGAAAGCTTTTGCTTGCTTGTATCAATAAATTTGCGGTAACTGTGGTGACTAGAGTTCCTCTTTGTTTTGAAATCCTAGCAAGGGTAAGTACTTTAAATTAACTTTTTGCACTTTTGTAAGATATTTAAGAGCACTGCTATTCTACTTCTGAATTAGTTTTGGTATTTTACTTTCCTTTATCACTGCCAAGGGCCCTGCTTTTCACTGACCTTGCAGCTGGTTTTTTGCAAGGTAGTAATTTTTAAAGTGTATATTTCTAGTCAGCTTGTTTGAATGTCCTGTATGAATTTACTTTGGGCTAAATGTAGTGTGGTATTACATTAAGAAGGCCTGGGGGCTGTTTTTCTAGTAGTAGTACAGGGTTGCCTGGTCTATATGAGCTGCGGATCACACGGGAAGGCTTTAAATGAGACTCCTCAATTAGTTAGAGAGCTATTTGCTTTGTTTAGTCAGTTTTCTCTGCCTCTATTAATTCAGCTCATTTGTGTGATGTTGTTCATCACACAGTGGCGGATAGCAGTGCCCTGTGTATATGCCGGCACACAGAATTGAAATGTTCCATATAAAACTACCCATGAAATTTCTTCAGTACTTAGTCGCACAAAGAGCAACTAGCAGTGCAGTGAGGAACCCCACAGCCCCACATATTTGGTCTTAAATAGTCCTGATTATAGTATGTACTCTTACATCACCCAAGCTAGCCAGCTCTGGACCCCTCTTGTACCATCCCTTATTAAACAAGAAATAAGAATCCATAGTCATGGTCATGCACTTCCCTGCTATCTCTGCAGCCAGCTTGCTGGATATGGGCATCCTGGGGCAATGCAGCAATCGCCTCATGTTTACTTACAACACTTATTTCTTAAACAAACTGATATGGTATGTGAGGGATGTAGTTATATAAAATTAATAGGGAAGCTTCTCACATACAAGCACTTATAACAACAAACAGGTTGTCAGTAACACACACACCATGGCCACCTCAAGTAGTATGGTCCAGACTCATAGATCCTGTATGCTGAAGCTCTTAAATGTAATCTTCCTAAATCGCAAAGGCCTTATAGACATTGCACAAACAATAAATATCCATAGCAACCTCAAGAGCATTCCACAAAGTCAACACCAAACACAACACATATGACCACATCCAACGGTATCTCATCATGCAAGCCCATAAGACACACCACCAGCACACAACCCAATATTTTTTCAGAGGAGACTCCACTGTGAGACACACAGATGCCCCACTCACCAGGCTAAGTTAAGAGAGAGTCATGGGTCATGGCCAACTCTCTGTCAAGGGCCAGGATACATCAGATCACACACTTAGGTCATTGAACCACAACTACCAGTATGACACAGTCATGGTTCATGTGTCCGTAAACTACATGAGCTGTACCTCCTTGGATTACATGAAGAGAGATATGACAGAGCTCTTGGACTATGTGTCCCAGGCTGGTATGAGCCTAGCATTGAACAGCATTCTATCTTCTCCTAGGATGATGCTACAGTATGAACATAACATAACTGACTAACAATTGGCTTAGAGTATGGTGTCCTTCAAAGGGCATACAATATTTGTCAACCTAGGAGGATATGGTCAACAGACCATGCTGCTTTGCCAAGGATGGTCTGTACCTGTCCCTTCTGGGATTTCTAGCATTGGCTAAAGCCTTTTTCACCCCATACTGCCTTATTTAGGCATTGTCAGCCTGATAAACCTACTGTTATAGCTAAACCGGCCCAAGAAAATTTGAAGGTGTTACTGCTCAATGCAAAGAATCTTAACAAGAAACTCTACTCCCTGCAAGCTCTCATCACCTGGAGAATGTAGATGTCTGTGCAGTTACTGAGACATGGTTTAAAGCAGCAGAGAGCTCCCCAGCAGTGCAGGGATGCAATGCCTTCCACACATTTAGACAAACTACTGTGCAGCAAGGGACAAAAGGTGGAGGTGTCTCTATTTACACTAACAACAAAGACACCTCAAGACTGGTCTGTCAGTATAATACATGCAATCTTCTCCATGTCCAAATTACCTTAGAAAAAGTGTCATGCCATATCCTTGCAAGCTAAAGGTCCTCTTCTATGACCTAGTAAAACCACAATACATACATAAATGTAGTAGAAACACTCATCATTCAACCTATCACCATCCTCATGGGCAGCTTTAACTATCTCATTATAAACTGGAAATCATACACTACCCCTAACATGCAGGCTCAAAGATTTGTGGACTTTCCAAATGCAAGCATCCTGGACCATTTAGTCTGTACAGCCACTACCCACTAGAGGCACAAATATCCTTCAACTTGTCCACACAAACAAGATGGAACATTGCACCCTCCCTAGTGTAATATTCTTGCTCGTCAAGTCAGACCACAAAGCTGTCTTCTGTGAAGTAAAGGTAAAATCAGGGACACTGCCTCCCAGGAATTTTTAGAAATTATTCCATAGCAAGTGTCATACTACTATGTGACACCCTGGCAAAATTTGAAGCTCCCTCAAATCCTGAAAACACCACTGAATATGCAGAATAATTCACAGAAACTATGTATAATCATATTAACAGCTGAATACAGACAGTTGTACCTACCTGGATTAAGCAAAGGATCAACCCAAAAAGAAGAAGCCCTGGTGGAATCCCAACATCAATTGGTTGTATAACAAAAGGAGGACATTTACAGCAAAACTTAGGAGGTGCAATGCCCAGCAAGGTAAAAAAGGTAAAATTAGCATCCCAGGCCAATTACATTCACAAAGCTTTCTTCAGCTCCTCCGTAACCTCAAAGGCAATACACAGAAATGTACCAAGTTAATTGTAAATGGTGACACTTATATGGAGCCCAAAGATATAGCAAACCTCCTGGTTGACAAACTTGGCTCCAATTTTATTGAACTGTCCCCTCCAGATGCCCCTCAGGAAATATCCACATCCATAACTCTTCAAACTATCACTAGAAAACAGGTGCTCAAGGTGCTCTCCAGGGCCAAGAACACTGCAATGATGGGTTCAGATAATATCCCAGACCGCCTGCTTAATAACATGAAACATGAATTATTGAGACCACTAGAAACACTATTTAACCACATCTTCCAAACAGGCTTCATGTCAAATGAATGGAAGACTACAACAGTTATCTCACTGCACAAGGGTGGGCCATCCGCAGACCTGGGGAATTATCAACCAATAAGCCTGATGACCCTGATATGTAAAACTATATTTATTTATTTATTTTACATTTGTTGACCGGGTTTGTCCGACTGAGCTAAGTAGCCCTTTTACAGCGGTGGCCCGGGGAGAAAAGCTCCACATGTTCAACAGATTATCATTTACAAAAATAAGTAAACAATCAACAACTGGTTTACAGAAAATATTCAAAGTAACATATACATGAAAAACAGGGATTTACTATAGTAAACTAATCATTATGTGTGTAATGTGCCTAGGATAGAGAAGTTAATGTGAGACAAGGTCTAGAAAGTTAAAGAAAGTTACATAAGTTAGAAGCAGAAAGAGGTGTGCAGTTAGGGTTAATAAGCTGTTTAAGGGGGGTGGGTACAGAGGCAGTTCCATTGGCTTAACATGTATTCTTTAGTGGCTAGCTTGAATTGACTAAGTTGCCTGATCTCTAGTGAGAGTTTGTTCTAGGTCTTGGAAGGATTATAGCTATAGAGAATGCATCCTTTCTTAGTTTTAGGTTTGTGGACTTGTAGCAGATCTAGGTTAGAGCTCCGGAGGGATCTAGCAGGTGAATTGTGGGGGATGGCAGATGATTGGGTAGGACAGTAAGAAGGCTGATAAAGGATAGAGTGGATGATCTGGAGTTGAGGGAGAAGAAGCTGGTGAGGTAGAGTCTTTGAGTGAGAGACAGTGAAAGTCTTTAATTGAGAAACAGTGATGTGACTTGTAAGTTTGATGGGCTGCAAATTTTGCTATCTTGTTGTGGGTATATTCAAGTTTGGCAAGGAATGTGGAGTTGAGGCAAGTAAGAATCTGAGAGCCGTTTATTAGACTGGGTAGGAGGTAGGCATAAGAGAGAGTTACTTTAGCTACACTGGTGAGCAGCTCTTTATTACGGTAAAGGAGCCCTAGTTTCTGATGAGTTTTCTTGATACAGTTGTTAATATGCAGATTGAATTTAAGTTGGTCGTCAGTGATAACACCAAGGAGTTTAATGCTAGTTTCTACCTCAATGCATGTGTTATTGAGGGACAGGATTCTGAAAGTGGATTTAATATGGTTGTAATTTTAGGAAGAAAAGCAGTAGCTTAGTTTTTTGGGTGTTAAGCTGGTTATCAGTGAGCCAGTTTTCTACTGAGTTAACTATAGAGAGAATAATCTAGAGAAAACTATAGAGAGAATGATCTACAGAAATTTATAGAGAGAATGATCATGGATATCCTAAATGACAACATAAGTAACCTACAAACATTGCACTCAAATTATTTTGGACTGGTCAGTTACATTGACAATAAATCCCCAAGAGTAGCCTCTGTAGTCTAGGATTTAAGAATGCATGTAGACAGGGATTTGGCATTTGACCATCAAGTATCTACTGTAGTGAGGAAATCCTTCTATTTTGTATGCCTTATAAGCAAGAATATGGCATCTAGATCCAAACATGTTGCACTCTTTAGCTGGAGAGGCATATCAACAACTGGTGTGTCCTCAGAGATCTCTCACAAAAAGATTACATGGTGTGTAAAACAAGTCCTATGCAGACCACCTCAAAGCCTTGCCCTTATATTCAATCTCCTACAGGCTGCTGAGAGGCAACATGTGCCAGGTCTACAAAACATCCTCCAATCCAACTCTAATGGATGTTTTGCACATCTGTAAAACAAATAGCATCAGGAACACCCAATCCGTGTGTCCAACATAAATAGGATATGCTGGAGGGACAGTTATGTGTCTCAGAGGCTCCTCCTTTTCTGGAACAGTCTTCTCATCCATGTGAAGCAGTGTTCATCCCTGTATTTATTCAAGTGAAACTTGGACCAGTGGATAG
Organism: Protopterus annectens; assembly: GCF_019279795.1. NCBI lineage: Eukaryota > Metazoa > Chordata > Ceratodontiformes > Protopteridae > Protopterus > Protopterus annectens. Next base: position 399,478,030 of record NC_056742.1, on the reverse strand, counting down.
GGAACCATAAATATATCCTTAATTTGGCACCTATGTCTCTGTTGGAGAGATGAAGCTTGTAAATGCTCGGTCACCCATGCTCAAATATGTATAACCCCACTTAACCCTTGGGAGCCAAAACTATCAAATTTTACTGAGAAGCATGACCAGGCTTAAATATACCCCTTGGTATACTATGATACTATGATATACTTGGTTAAAAGTGTTTACAATGTTTGTAGGCTACAAATTAACAGGCACTTCTGAAGTCACATGCTCTCCCTGTAGGCCCTAACTTAACAGCACTTCTGAAGTAACATGATCTCCCTACAGGTATTTACCACAGCCTTCGGCTGCAGTGGTAGACTGGTGCCTGCTGCCTAGCATGTGCTTGGTTATTTCTCCCATCCTTGCATATTTTGTAACAATAGTGAATATTCTGCACTAGTTTACAGGCATGAGACTTTAGACATACTTCCATTGGTTAGATGATTTTTTTTTCAGATTAAAAAGTGAGATACCTGACAAAGAGAGCCCATGTTCATGCATTAAAGTGGCTTTTTTGTGGAGCATGTAAGTATAGAACATAAACCTTTAGAGTGTTGTCCGTTTCGCTGTTTCTGAAGAAGAAGCAGTATAAATGTTCAAGTAAGGCAAGTAGGATTTTGGGGAACTAAAATGATAGTTTTTAGCTACTTTAAGAAGCATGTACTATTTAACTCACCATATTCACTTTCTGATATAGTTCACAGGTTACTTGATATGAAGTGATTTAATATAAGCCAAAGTGTAGTCTAATTGATACTTCTATGTCAAGCAGTTATCCATTACCCCTTATAACAAAAAGGAGGGAAACACTGTAACTAGCAGCCTTTACATAGTAATAATTATAACATAATAACATAACAATAATAGTAACTATTATTATTGCTATTATTATTATTCCTTTACAATAATTGTAGCTAATGTGAAACTTTCAACTGTTTAGTAAAATATGTAGTGAAAATCGAGACACAGAAAGAGTGCATTATGTTGAGTTAAATATATTTTTTCCATAAAACCTGTGTTTATTGCTTCCAGTAAAACTGCTTGTATGTAAAATATAAAGAATGTAAAAATTGAACTTTATAGAATCTGGGATTGATTTCAGTGGAAATGAATTACAGATGCTAAAAACTGAGAATGACTTCTTAAATGTGTAAATATTTGCAGTACATAAAGCACAGTGCACCTTGGAATGCTAGTCAAGGTCAAAGCATGCATTATCTCATTTGGATTATAGCTTCCTCTCAGAATTATGTAATATGGAAACAGGAAACATTTAATTCAGAATTAAAGCAGGGAGAAAATGCACAGTCTTGGACTCCTATACAAAGAGACAGAGAGCAACTGTAAGCAACTATTTTTGTCTTGGTTTTGGAGTGTGAAAGTGGATTGGAAATCTGGTACAGAAGATCACACCTAGAAATAATTTGCCCATGAAAATGTAGATCTGCTGTTTGGACATCAAGGTCATAGGTAGGTGGAATTCAATAAAATCTTTAGTTACTGGTAGTGATAGGACCAAAGAAGCTGATATAAACAGATCCTCAATATATCATCTCTCTGTAAATCATATTGACTTTTTGTTTCATTACACACGTGTGTAATTAATGGTAAATTATAAAATGTTAACTTTTTTATTTCAAGTAAAGACTTTAATTAGTTTGATGTCAGAAATTTGTGTCTGGTTGTTTATTAATGGTGTATGTGCACATCTGCTAACACTTTAACTGCTGGCATCCACTTTTTTAAAGCGTTGTTACTTAAAGCTATTGTTATCTTAAGAATATTTTCCAGTTGGCTTATTTAAGAATAGATAATAACTGTTTTCTCAATGTAGTCGATTAATTTAGCCAGTGGCAGTACAAATGAAAAGACAAGAGAAGAGGCAATGAAACTAGAAAATTATACTTTTGCTCTCCTTAGAAATATTGTGTGTGTGTGTGTGTGTGTGTGTGTGTGTGTGTGTGTGTGTGCGCGTGCGCGTGCGTGCATGTTTGGGTGAGTGCGTGTGTGTGTGCGTGTGTGTGTGTGTGTGTGTGTGTGTGTGTGTGTGTGTGTGTGTGTGTGTGTGTGTGTGTGGTGCAAAATTACATGGCCAGATTTCAGTTGATTTTGGCAACATAGGCCTAAAATACACAGGGTTGAAACTGAGGTTTGTGAAGTCCTAGGAAGCCAGTGGTTGTAATATTGCTCTGCAGTTGATCAGTCTGAGAATGATTTCCGTGTAACTGGTATCAGTCATAACCCAGGGCAGTAAAGAACATTTACAACATGTTTTAAGGCCAGTCATCCTTCTCATACTATTAACTGGCCAGCAGTTCAGATCATGAGACCATACTGCATGAGCATCACATATGTGGTTGTAGAGTTATTCACCCATTCATCACTTATGAAATGGTTTGCAGCACTGTGGATACATTACAAGTTGGACTTGTATAGTTTGCAAAACAGTTTTGTCATAAAAAAAGTTCATGTACATTGCAAACATCTGGGAAATAAGGAGCAGTATACATTGCACAGCAATTATTTTATTTTTTAACCAGATCAGTTAGGAAACAGGGAAAAGAGAGTTCTGCACAGTAAGAAAAATGCCAGTGCCAAATGGATTAAGGAATGCAAATAAAATGGAATATGGTATGTTGGGTGAAGTTGAGATTCAGTTCACTGAAACTGGAGACAGCCAGGCAGTGACTTTGAGTAAAGATTATGCAGCAAAATAACTCTTTCCATTCTCAGATGATCTCAAAAAGCACCCTGAATTAAAGAGGCTAGAGCTGGCAATGAAATGCATGGAGGGTGAGTCAGCTGAGAAAATATGTTTGAGCTGTAAAAGGAGAAGGAACAGAGAAAGACTGAAGCTGTAGAGGAGGAAAATTGCTACCAGGAAGGGCGAAGGAGCAACGGCATGGAAAATAACTGGTCTTTTGGATAGCAGGTTTAAAAACCAGGCCCAAGAAGCCATGATGAGTAGTAAATGGTTTCCCTCAGTGTAAAGAGAGGGATGACTTTAATAGCTGTATTTAGGCATTTAAACATATGTGTAATCAACACCAAGGTGACCAGGAGGAAATAGATGAGGCTTTTAGCTCCTCTACTTATGATTAAAGCTATGCCTGCATTGGGTAAGATGTATGGTTCAGGTTGTGGTAATTGCTTGAAAGTAAAAATGTGCTATTTGAATGCTTTAAGCTTATTTCAGAAGCTTATAAGAAGAAGTTTAGAGAACATAATAGAAAACCAGAATACTGCATTAAGAAGTTCATTACAAGAAATAAGCACTTTCTTTAATAGATGGATGAGTGGACACCAAGTTACTATTTTGAAATGATGGAAGACCTTACCAAGGGTGATACTTTACCTGACAATGTGAAAGTCTAGTTAACAGATTGGGAGTATAACACTGCTGAAGAAAAGTGAAAAATGAGTGACCTCTGTCTGGCTATGAGGGTATAATAGCACAGCACAGGGTCATCTCACACTACACATATGTATAAAAATATCAAATTAAGGCATTCAAAACTTCCATAGTAGGTTTCATAGGCAAAGAGGAATCTACTAATTCCAGTACATGCCAAGGGACTTCAATGAAACCAAGTGTTTATATATGATCCAAATGTCCACAGTGAGGAGGTAGGAAATACAAAGGCATGTAAACTAACAGAGGCATTAAAACAGTGGTGATGGGTTGTCTTAAAACTGCAGATATGGCAAATTATCACAAGGTCCTGTACTCTGTCCAGGAAGTGGGTTAAAAAAAAAACAATAAGAGGGGGACTACACTGGCCATAAATATTCCTGGCCTGCAACATTTAGAGAGAAACATTGCTTGCTGGACAGTACACTCCTGTTAGGATCATGGTAGGGGGCACCTATTTAAGTACCATTGCTATGACCTGACTTAGAATGGGAAGCGGTCAGGGATACAAACACATAATACTGCCTGATGATGTCTCAGTCGGTGTTCTAATGAATAATGACTTTTATAACCCAATGAATAATGACTTTTATAACCCAATGAATAATGACTTTTATAACCCAATGAATAATGACTTTGATAACCCAATGAATAATGACTTTTATAACCCAATGAATAATGACTTTTATAACCCAATGAATAATGACTTTTATAACCCAATGAATAATGACTTTTATAACCCAATGAATAATGACTTTGATAACCCAATACCTTGTGTACATGCAAGGACATCCATCCATTCATTCAGACAATCGGGTGGGGAAGGGGGAAAAGGGAAGACCCAACCATGTATTACAATTCCAGTAGAGGCTAGTGATGCATACAGTTCAGGGAAAGAGCTAGATGTTAGTAACAAGGCTAAATCTAAAACACAGCTGTCAAAAGCTGCACTAAGCTTCCACTGCAATGGGATATTTAAAAGGAAGAGATACAGGTGCAAAAAAGCCTGAATTTGAGGCACGGTTGTCATGACATACTACATTTCCATTGGATGGAAAATGGGGGCGGTCACAAAGCAAGAGGTGAAAAAGGTACAGCTCTGTTAGGCAACGTGTACAGATGTACATAATTTCATGTGTACATATATGGAAGACAAATGGTCAAGTCTGATCATCAGATCTTGCAGATAGTTATTAGAAAGTCTTTGTATGTGGCACCTGCAAGATTTCAAAACCAGCTACTTGGACTTCAGGTATATAATCTGATGGTACAGTGGAAACTAGGCAAACATATGCATGTAGCAGATACCCTAAAAATGCTATCTAAGGCAACATAAAAGCAATCAGTAGAATGAAGCCGAAGCCATAGAGGTATTTGGGGCTATACAATACTTACCACAGAAAAGTCAAATAGTTTACACAAAATGACACACTAATGTAGTTATGTTGAGATAATAGGTCAGCAATCAGCAAATCATGAAGCATACCATGACAGCCTACATGAATGCAGGCAGTACATGCAGCTCCACATAGACATCACCCCAGCTGAAAACCAGGCTAGAGGACTTCTTGCTATAGAGTAGAAAGTCATACTACACACTGAACCAATTTTTAGCAAAAACTTGAACTAGTTTGGAATATCAAAATAATCTGAGAATGTAGTGTAACATAGTCTGGCACAAGTATCATAAACAAAATTCACGCGAATAGGTCATAACCCACGAAACACCTAACCTGCTGCGGGGAGAGGTTTATGCAGAATTATAGATATTTAAGGAAGCTCACTCTCTGACACGTGTCGATTATGGAATTATGTCAAATCACCAAAGACAATTTCAATGTATTTTAACATATCAAAAGACTTCAAACACTGAAAAAAACTTTCAGCAAACACCGACAAAACTTTTTTTTTGTTTTTGTAAAAAAGATCTTTAGTCTTTTAAAGATCCACTGTTTAATTATGTAACTTATACTTTCTTCTTCTTCTTCTTCTTCTTTCGGCTGCTCCCGTTAGGGGTCGCCACAGCAGATCAACTGTTTCCATTTCTTCCTGTCCTCTGCATCTTGCTCTGTCACACCAACCACCTGCATGTCCTGTCTCACCACATCCATAAACCTTATCTTAGGTCTCCCTCTTTTCCTGTTACTTGGCAGCTTCATCCTTAGCATCTTTTTCCCAATATACTCTGCATCCCTCCTCAGCATATGTCCAAACCAACATAATCTTGCCTCTCTGGCTTTGTCTTCAAACCTTCCAACTTGGGCTGAGCCTCTAATATACTTATTCCTAATCCTGTCCATCCTCATCACACCCAGTGCAAATCTTAACATCTTCAACTCTGCCACGTCAAGCTCTGACTCCTGCCTTTTTGTCAGTGCAACTGTCTCCAACCCATATAACATAGCTGGTCTCACTACCCTCTTGTAGACCTTCCCTTTCACTCTTACTGGTACTTATCTGTCACAAATCACTCCTGACACTCTTCTCCACCCACTCCATCCTGCCTGTACTCTCTTCTTCACCTCTCTTCCACACTCACCATTACTCTGAACTGTTGATCCAAAGTACTTAAACTCATCCACATTCACCACCTCTACTCCCTGCATCCTCACCATTCTTCTATCCTCCCTCTCATTCACACACATATATTCTGTCTTGGTCCTGCTGACCTTCATTCCTTTTCTCTCTAAAGCATATCTCCACCTCTCCAGGGTCTCCTCCACCTGTTCCCTACTCTCACTACAGATCACAATGTCATCTGAAAACATCATAGTCCACGGGGACTCCTGTCTGATCTTGTCTGTCAACCTGTTCATCACCATTGCAAAGAAGAAAGGGCTCAGAGCTGATCCTTGATGTAATCCCATCTCCACCTTAAATGCATCCGTCACTCCCACCGCAGACCTCACCGCTGTCACACTACCCTCGTACATATCCTGTGCCACTCTTACATACTTCTCTGACACTCCCGACTTCCTCATACAATACCACAACTGCTCTCTAGGCACCATGTCATATGCTTTCTCTAAATCCAAAAAGATACAATGCAACTCCTTCTAACCTTCTCTGTACTTCTCCATCAACACTCTCAGAGCAAACATCGCATCTGTAGTGCTCTTTCCTGGCATGAAACCATACTGCTGATCACTAATCATCACCTCCCTTCTTAACATAGCTTCCACTACTCTTTCCCATAACTTCATGCTGTGACTGATCAGTTTAATCCCTCTGTAGTTACTACAGCTCTGCACATCACCCTTATTCTTAAAAATTGGTACCAAAACACTTTTTCTCCATTCCTCAGTATGTATATGTATCTCTGATGTAACTTATACCACACAATTAAAAACAAACATGGCTTAATATAATAGTTTTCTTTACTACACATTTCCTGAAAAGCAAAGCTTTTATTGGAGGGGACAAGCCTCTCGATAACTGTCATGAGTGAGAACCCCTAGACCTCCCTTTATCTTATATATGCTAATTTCACATACACACAACCGTAGAGAAAGTGCAAAGTCTGATGTTCTCTGATAAAAAAACTGACTAAAATTCCCCTCATTGAGCTGTCAGGCTCCTGTTGATTACTGTTTTACGTATCCAGAAGTAAAGCTAGGAGATGCCACAAATGTGAACATACTTGATGTGTTTAGGACCACATTTGTAACACATGAGGATGCCTAGTAACGTAAGTCCAGATATCAGTCCACATTTTCTAAGTCAAGAATTCATGACGTTTATGAATCCATGGGAGTTAAAGCACAGTTATGACACTTTGATACAGACAAAGTAATGAACATGTTGGGAACCTGATTCAGACAATAAAAAGCCTGATGAAAATGAATTGAGAAATGGGAAAAGAGGGTTATTAGTTGAAACAAATGAAGCAGCGATGTTCAGTGCTGAGAAAAAAGTGAACCAAAAACAATTTATTATGGCAAACATGTCAAACCATTCTATTCATTAATAAAAGGAAGACAGTAATGATTCATATCTCAATAAACAGCCCAGAAATGCAGAAATAAGTTATTATAATAGGAGACAAACCAACACTGAGGTCCTCACATCTGTAGAATGAGCAGGTAAAATAGTTCCACATTTTTTTCTTTTTTTATTCATTTGCTAACTGATTAGACTGAATAGGAAGCAACCATATTACATCACCAAAATTAGTCCAAAGAGCTCTGAAGCATGAACTGGAATGGAGTATATGAATCCAGAATCCAGAATCAACCTAAATGAGTCCAGAAGAGAAGTCCATTGTAACCAGAACTGAATCAGAAATCCAGGATGTGACAGTACAACAAATAGATCACTAGTCTTTGCCAAGGTGAAAGCCTGTATCAAATCATAACACCTTTATTGATAGGTGCAAGGATATTAAGAAAACTATTCAGGTTTGTGTACCGTATATTTCAAGCATACCTTTTGACATTTTGATACCAGAAACTGAAAGACTGAAAAATACTTGGAATGACACAAACAAATGTAGCTGATTATAAAAATGTTTGAATTACTGTATAATCATAACATGATAGAACAGCATAGCAAAAGAATTTTGAAGCAGGGTGGGAATGTAAATCTAAATCTAAATACCTAATGTTCAATTTATTAAAATTAGTAATAACAGCTTATTTTCAATAAAGTGGGATGTATGATATGTACAGCACAATTTAAATAGTGAGTACATTTTTTTCATGTAACCAGGTTTTGCACATCATAGTATTAAGGAACTGACATTTTTATATTCCTTGTTTATTATTTGTTTATTACTTTTTTAACTAATAATTTTTTACCTCTTTATTTCTTTATAAATAAAAGTTTGGATTTTAAATGTTTGTATTTAATGGTATATGTCTTTGATACTGTGAATTTAAGATCGAGGGAGGGGTCTGCTTGCTGAAGTCATTATGAATTGGTTACATAATGCATTAGTGGGATATTTAAACCCGACTTCTTATATTATTGTCTGATGAAGTTCATGGTACATAAGATGGATGAAAGCACTTGTATGGTTTAATAAATGTTCCGTTAATGGCTGAACACAATGGTTTATGAAAGTTTTTAGGTGGTTGGTGGACTCTCTTCACAGTAACAACGTTTAGAGGATTCTTGGTTTGTTTTTCTTCATTACAGCATGTTTTTCACCAGTCTATATTGGTGCTTATTATGTAGCTTATTGTTTTCCAGGAAACCATCTAGCCTTTTTGTCAATAGTTTTTTCCTGACATTCCTTGTTACTGATGTCAGGCCTCTGAGTCTGTTGTTTTCCAGGTCAGTTCAGGCTATCCACTATGAACTGTTGCCAGTATGTTGTCTTTCACATGGCTGGGAATTCTCAATGCCATTGAGTGACTTGTTGAAATATTTTATTACAGCACTCACAAGGTTATTTAGGACCCTGGAAGGAATTCCATCAGGACCTTGCAGCTACTCTTCCCTTAATTCCTTGAGTGTCCTTTCCATTGCAATTACTCTTCCTTAATTTCTTGAGTGTCCTTTCTATTGCAGCTACTTTTCCCTTAATTCCTTGATTGTCCTTTCCATTGCAGCTACTTTTCCCTTAATTCCTCGAGTGCCCATTCCATTGCAGTTACTCTTCCATTAATTTCTTGAGTGTCCTTTCTATTGCAGCTACTTTTCCCTTAATTCCTCGAGTGTCATTTCTATTTCACCTGCTCTTCCCTTAATTCCATGAGTGTCCTTTCTATTGCAGTTACCCTTCCCTTAATTCCTTGTGTCTCCTTTCCATTGCAGCTACTCTTCCCTTAAATCCTTGAGTGTCCTTTCCATTGCAGTTACTCTTCCCTTAATTCCTTGTGTCTCCTTTCTATTGCAGCTACTCTTCCCTTAATTCCTTGAGTGTCCTTTCCATTGCAGTTACCCTTCCCTTAATTCCTTGAGTGTCCTTTCCATTGCAGCTACTTTTCCCTTAATTCCTCGAGTGTCCATTCCATTGCAGTTACTCTTCCATTAATTTCTTGAGTGTCCTTTCTATTGCAGCTACTTTTCCTTTAATTCCATGAGTGTCCTTTCCATTGCAGCTACTCTTCCCTTAATTCCTTGAGTGTCCTTTCCATTGCAGTTACTCATCCCTTAATTCCTTGTGTCTCCTTTCCATTGCAGTTACTCATCCCTTAATTCCTTGTGTCTCCTTTCTATTGCAGCTACTCTTCCCTTAATTCCTTGAGTGTCCTTTCCATTGCAGTTACTCTTCCCTTAAATCCTTGAGTGTCCTTTCCATTGCAGCTACTCTTCCCTTAATTCCTCGAGTGTCCTTTCTATAGAGTCCCTTAAGCTTGGCACTCATCCTTCTTTCCTTTGGTTTTATGCAAATGGAAATAAGAACATTTTTGATGGTGTCTTATTTTCCCCATCCTCACTAGTTTAGCCATATGCTAGACTAATCTTTACAGCTCTGCCTAGACTTACCGCCCTTCTTTTTCATATGCATTTAAATAATCCATTCTTCTCTCTTTTTATTCACATCTGTTAAATTTTTGCTAGGCTAGGCTTTCTTTCTTTCCACTTTTGTTACTGCCTTTCTAGTGTCTTCATACTCCTGCCCACACCTCTATCGTCTTTAACTCCGGACATGTCATTTTTCTTGAATTTTATGCCATCCTCCCCTCCATGTCAGACCATGCTACTGACTTTCTTCATACTGCTGTACTTTTCCCATATCCTCTTTCTGTAGATGTTTGTATGATTTTTTTTAATCTTTACTCACAAACTGTTTTTATTCCTGTATTTACCTCCAGTCTCCATTCTAATCTCAATAAGTTCCCCTAGTCTAATGTTGTTTGCCTTTCAGCAGTCCCATACTTTGGTTTTATTTGTCTGTTGTCCTTTCTGCCATTGTGATCAAGATTATCGCATAGTCTTTGATGGTTTTGCATGCTATGTCCAATGTCCAGTATTCTGTTCTTCATTGTAAAGTCTTGTACTAAATAAATAAATTTCTCTTGGTTTAGTTATTTCATTGTATTTCTCTCTTTTTGAATTGAAATTGAAAGACCAAAAATGACAGAAGTAGCAATCTACACCTGATTAAAACAAACACTCCATTCACTTCTATTGCCCCTGGTTAACAGCCCTCAGAGAAAGTGGTGTAACCATTTTAAACCATACCTATATATAAAAACTATTAAACAGAATAACCAAATTAAATGCAATTAATTAATTTAGATACCTACATTTAATTTCCTTATTAAGAGCCTTAGGAATCAAAATCCTATATTTTAAAATACATGTGCTTTCTTTAGACAATAATTTAATAAAGTGTGGATTACTTGCTGTTTTTTTAATTGAAAGATGTCTGTTACTGGGAATTTAAAGTCTTCTACCATATAAACTTTATTTTCCTGCTCCCAATATATTACCCATTTCTTTACCTGCTCATAATGCATTTAACCACCAACTCTCAGCCTTTTACCCATAGGGTCTGTCAGGCAGCTAATTTTGAAGGTTTTTGAGGTTCCCCTCCTCCCTGCTCTAATCTTCTGTCTTTTATTACCTTGCACTTGATAGTCCACCTAATGTAGACTGATAGTCCTCTTCTTGTCCTGCTTTTTTATCCTGACTGGGAAAGTAATATTTTATGATCTCCGTATCCTACTGTTTTATCATTTTCCCAGCTTTCTGGTTCAACATCAGTGTATGCTTCATTTCACCCCCTGCGTATGACTGTAAGACGTTATCCATTTTTGGGTCTATATTATAACATCAAAGTCTTAAAACCTCGAATGTTATAATATAGAACCCTATGCACCGAACGCTGGAAATAGTGAAGGTGCAGAATATCGAATACTTTCCTAGGGAAAGTATTTGGTGGGCCTTTTCTTCAGCTTCACTATTTCCTTGACTGTGGAGCGAAGGTTACAGATCGGGTTAAGGTAAGTGTGCGAACGAAGGTGAATGTGCGATGGGGACCTTAGGGTTAGGGAGTGGGTAAGGTGAGTGTGCAATAGGGACTTTAGGGTTAGGGAGCGGGTAAGGTCAGTGTGCGATAGTTAGGGATCTTAGGGTTAGGGAGCGGGTAAGGTGAGTGTGCGGTAGTTACAGACCTTAGGGTTAGGGTTGGGTTAAGGTAAGTGGATAGCTAGTAGTGTATGTATGGTTTAGTGTAGGGTTTTGTGAAGTGTATGTATGGGGAGTATTTATTTTGGTGTGCTTGTGTTGTGTGCATGTTTGTCAGAACAGCAAATTTTTTCCCTGGGAAAAAATTTGCCATTCTGAGTGTTCACTGTTATGGTGTTTCAATTTAAATGGTTCGATATTATAACATTTGAAGTTTTAAGACTTCGATGTTATAATATAGACCCCCATTTTCTTGATTACATTTCTGGTATGACTGAAAACAATATAGCTCTCATTGTTATCACCCTTCTCTGACCTGTTCTTTGCCCCCCTCCCCAGTTTTTTTACTAGTTTAACTTCTTACTTGAACTAATCGATACAGCCATTGCTATACCGCTTTTTTTTTCTTCATCATTACATCTTCTGACTTTTCAGATGATTCTTTTACCATCCTGCATATTTGCAGTCTTTCTTTAATTATTCAGGTTGTCATACTGTCCTTCATTTTTTTCTTTTAGTTTGTTAACCACATCCTCCTCTTCCTCATTTAAGATATGCAATCATACTGATATACCATTGCATTCTGAATTTTATAACACATCAGAGATATTTCAGGTGCAGCTAACATTGGGTATGACAGCGTTTCAGGTTGTAGCCTGCTATAGGTCTGCAACCATGTCCCAAGACTCACACTTCACGTTCCTAAGCACCCTGGAGAATATTAGGGTCCAACCTAATACTCTCATACTGGGCGACTTGAACTACATCTCCATTAACTGGGAAAACTACTCATGTACCAATACACTTGCCCAACGTTTCCTGGAATTCATTAATTCCAATGCCCTGGACCAGCTCGTTCTTACCCCCACTAGAGATAGCAACATCCTTGACCTGGTCATTACTAACATGGGTGACTGTTGTTCTACACCAATAGTCAACTCCTCCCTGGTTAGATCCGACCACAAACTAATCACCTTAGAAATCCCCCCCCCCCCCTGCAAAGGTAACCACCATGAAAAACTTCTCCAAAGCTAACTTTGGGCTCCTAAAAACAAAGGTGGCTAACTTCACAGCACCCATGCAAATGGAGAATAGTTGCATAACTGTGAATCATACACCAATGCACTGTACAAACACATACACAAATGCATGGATCTCGCCATACCCAATAGAACCAAGACGCTCTCCTCCAAAAATAGGAAGCCAATATGGTGGTCCCCTGCCATAAACAAACTCTACAACAGAAGGAGGAAACTGATGCAGAATAAGGTGAAGTCCCAAGACTGGAAAAACTCCCTTATCAGCCTCAACAAAAAGTTGAGATCCATCATCAAATCAAAGCTAGCTATGAAAACAGAATTACAACAGATAGTAAAGACAACCACAAGGCCTTCTATAGTTATGTAAAGAATCTCCATGGCAATAACCAGATTTGCTCTGAGCTACTGCACAATGGTACTTCCTGTACTGAGCCAACAGATATTGCCAATATACTGGCCGACAGATTCAGTGCCAACTTTACCCCTCTCTCCCCTCCCAAAGGACTTATCACATTAACAGAAAATTGCCAGGCACCCAGTATTACTGCTGCACAGGTTAAAACAGCATTGTCCAAGGCCAAGAATATAGCTTCTATGGGACTTGACAATATCCCTGGCTTTGTTCTACATGAACTACACAGTAAACTGGCACAGCACCTGTCTGCCCTGTTCAATCACAGCCTCACTTCAGGCTTTGTCCCTACCGAATGGCACACTGCTACAGTCATCCCTCTCCACAAAGGAGACTACAGACCCTGGGAACTATTGTTCCATTAGCCTAACGAGTCTGGTATGCAAAGCTATGGAATGCATCATCATGGACCTAATAAACAAGGATATAGGGAATCTCCAAACTCTGGATCCCACACAGTTTGGTTTTGTAAATGGTAGATCATGCCTGCTCAACTTGGTCGACTTATATGAGTCAGTCACCAGAGCTGTGGATGAAGGCAAGGTGGTTCACACATCCTACCTTGATCTGGCCAAGGCCTTTGATACCATTCCCCACTCAGGAATCATAGAAAAACTCAGTAAGCTGGGCATCAACCCCTATATCACTAGATGGGCTGCAAACCTGGCTCACAGATAGAACCCACAGTGTGCAATTAGCTGACTCGAAGTCAGACTGTTGACCAGTCATGAGTGGAGTCCCACAGAGTTCAGTCCTGGGTCCTCTCCTGTTTGGTATATACTTCTCTGAAGTCCAGGTCAACATGAAGGGACTCTGGCTGAGAAAGTTCGCAGACGATTGCAAGTTGGGAGCTATTATTAACTCCCCAAGTGATGTTGACATCCTACAGAAAAGCCTCACTGAGACCAATGGCTGGTGTAAGAACCTTGGCCTTAAGCTCAATGCTAAAAAATGTGTCGTCATCCCCTTTGTGAAAAACCCGGTTCCCATGAATTACCACATTGATGGTAGTCCACTGAACACAGAAAGCGTTATAAGAGATCTGGGAACACAGGTTGACAGCAACCTCTCTTTCGACCCCCACATTGCCACTGTGGTCAGAAAGTCCTTCTATGTGGCACATCTCATTACTAAGGGTTTTGCATCCAGGAAGAAAGAGGTCACTGTTTCCCTCTACTCTTCCCTCATTAGGCCAGTCATCGAGTAGAATGCCCCATTTGGCATGTACCTCACTAGACACCTGCAACAACTGGAGAGGACACAAAAGTACCTCACAAAGAGGATTCTGGGCCTTAAACAATTGTCCTATATGGACAGACTCAAAAAACTCCAACTATTCTCTGTCTCATATCTCCTACTTAGAGGCGAGCCCTGCTTGCCTTACAAAGCCATGTCTTACCCAGCTCTGTTAGAAATGCTACATCTAAAGAAATCCCAATCCCTCCGCACCACATGCTCCAGAGACCTCAACCTCATTACCACAATCAACAGAACATGCTGGAGGGACAGGTTCATAACCCAGAGACTGCCCATGCTATGGAATAGACTTCCCATACATGTCAAACAGAGCACCTCACTGGCCCTCTTCAAGAGAAATTTTGATGAGTGGATGGGAAATAGAATATTCATCCCGGGGATCACTCCAGTGGCTCTCCTTAAAAGAGGCACTAGAAACTAAGGTCGGGTGGCTCGATGCCAGGGTAATCCTATGGGCTAGGCTTGTAAAGGTTCCCGGGCCATTAGCCTGGTACACACCTATGAACCTATGAACCTATGAGAGAGGTGAAGTTCATTACTGAGATAAAGGCTTATTTCTCTTTGGCAGATCTTCTCCCAGACACCCACTACTGCAACTTCCTGCTCATTATTCAACTTTCTCAGCTTAACATTATAGTTCCAGATCTTTTCCTTACTTACGGTGATAATATGTTACTGATAGTACATCCAAAAATGTCCCAGCACATCACAACTCCTGGCATGTCCTGGCATTTTCTGTTTTAACTCTTGTGCCTTTCTGCAGTCACATTTGCCAGATCATTGGTACAGACATATATATACAATGATCTGCATGTAACTGCTGATAACCATGAAAAGTTTTCTTATTTTCTAAGGTGACATGCTTAATCTCAGTCCTGACTCTTGGGAAAGTTTTAATTTCCACCTATCCACACCATTCCAACTTGCTTGCCTACCTGCCGTTACTTGTACCTGAGTCTCTGATACCATAACACTGCCCTTCCTCTCCTCAGCTGCTCTGCATAGTGCACTTCTGCTAGACTACCTCTGCTATCTCTCCTACCAGTTTCCCCTGAGCTATTGCTACTGTGTTCATCTCTTCAAAGCACCATTTTTTCCCAGCTGTATTAATCCTCCATAAACAGCCAGCAAGTCTAGCATTACTTCTGTCCTGTTTGGTTGCATTTTCTTGCCAGCTACGATGCACTACTCTTTCTTCATTTGCTTGCTTCCTCCCCACTTCATAAGTAGAGTCAGTCTGTCCCTTTGCTTCTGCATCTGATAATTCTTTTGTGTCTGGCTGTGTTCTGACAACCTCCTCCACCTCCTTCACCTTCAGTCTTGATGTGTTCCTCTCTAGTCACTCTCCCATGCCATTTTGCCTCCATCTTCGCTGTTACACCTCTGTTCTCCTGGTTAATCTCTCTTTTCTCTCTCCTGTTTCCTTGTGCTGCATCAGCCCACATTCTGTCATGTCCCTACCTGTCTACTGCAACTGAGCAGCACAGACTCAGGACTCACCAGTCAGCCTTTTCAACTGAATTACCTCAGCGTCTAGTGTCCCAGTCCTTCTACAGGCTCTGAACCCATGTCCGCCTCACGAGTCCCTTATTCACATTGACATATCATTCATTCAACACTTGACCCCATCTGAGTTCCTCGGTTACCTACTGACAGATTCTTGTTTTCTTAATTTTTTTCCGTTTTGTTTCAGTTATTTCCTTTTTAGTTATTTGACTACAGAACAAGATAACTAATTCCTATCTGTTTTGTGTCTTTGTTCCTCACAACTATTTCAGGCTTCATTCATTATACTAAAATTGCATTCTTGGAATAGATTAATTTCATACTGCTGTTATTGTTCTATACAAATACAATATCCTACCCTATCTTGCCAAACTGCTCTATATGAAGCATAAGGAAAAATAAAATTGTTTTACTTTTTTTTCTCTGGTGGGTATTGCTGGAATATTTATCCTAATCAGGGTATTTTTAATATGAAAATAGAGCCAAAATACATCTTAAATTTGAATTGGCATGTTTTGTATAACAACAACAAAACAGCATTCAGTATTTTTGTTATCAAATTTGAGGTCTGTTTATCTATTTTTTGTTGCCACTTTTTTCATTTCATGGATGATAGAAAACCTTCTTTCACAAAGCCTTAATTTCTCCGAAACAAATTGAAATGTTTTGTCTGCTGTTGCCTTCTTTTAGGGCCTGCTATCACTGGGAAGTCTGCCAAGTTAGTTGTAGATCCTGGCAGCCCACACAAAATAGAGTTGTGTAATATCTTCCAGTACAATCTCAGTGGACTGAATGTGTAGGTAGAACTAGTTTCATGTTAAATATTACTGTTTTCTATATGTTTATTGTTTCTTTGTGCCATTGATTTATCAAATTTATATTTTTCTTGGACACCAGTTACGAATGTGGGAGTAAAGGGCAACAGCATAATTTGCGTTGAATTGTACATGTGGCACTCGGAGCACACAACAACTATTCAGGAGTAAACATAAAAATGTCTGTATGTTACAGACTGCATAATATCAAGGTTGCAAAGAGCTGTGTTAGTTTGCACCAAGTTTGCTGATAGTGCACAAAAGATATGCAAATATATAATGATGCTAATACAATTCAAAGACAGGGAAATGACACACCAAAGCTATTTGTAACAGCATTTTAACAATTTTAGAACTCTGAAATACCCAGAAATTTATGATATGCAAGTCAAATCAAAGCTCTAAAGTCAATGATGCTATCATAAAATGACTCTGCATTTCAGCCTGTCTACAGACACACACATGCAGGGCCACCCATGGTGACATCTGTATGCTACTTTTCTGTGCTTTTTGCTTTTTGTGTATTTTGTTTGTTGGGTTTTACATAGAGGTTGCATGCATAACCAATGCACAATAGATATATAAACATTTAAGAGTGATTGAACAAATCTAAGCACTGAAACATGCTGTAGCAATAAAATCTTATTTTTGTAGAGGGACTCATCCCTTGCACCCTCTTTTGTGAAGAACTGTGCCTTCTTCCAATTGCAACATATATGAGTAAACAAATACCTCCAAAATTGTTTTACATTACTGTAAGTGAAATTATCTGATTTTCTCAGTCTTATGGAAGACAATACAATCATACATTAGTGTTTAAATATATATTTGCCAAGGGGGGTTTAATTTATTGCATACACACACACACACACACACACACACACACTTGCAATAAAATCAAGACCCAAATTTACAGTAACAGGAGTGGTCCCAATACTTAGCTCTGTCAGACACTGTTAGTAACAAGCTTTTTTGGAAAGCATGTATCTGGTCAGTGAGCCAGTTTGCTATCATCAGGTGAATAACAAATTGGCTCATTGACAGGGCACATTGTCCAGAGAGGTAAATTCACTTGCTATAAAAAAAAAAAACCTAGCGGTGCCCCACAGGATAGAGCTCAGTGTTGGGAATTTTCCTGTCTGGTATATGTATTGTCCCACTCCCACCTAAACTCCTCCCTCTCTTCTTCCCCTTCCCCCTCAGCTTTCATATTTTACTACAACTACTCATTTAAGGTCTTTATGAAATTCTACCGACCTTGAATTTCTCTCTGATGGTAATTGTTAGATAGAATCTAACTTTTATTTTATGTTTTATATACTTAATATATACCATTGCAGTTTAAACTTTCACTATTACTCTTGCATTCTAACATGTTCATTTATAAGTTGTATTCTGTTTCTCCTCTGTATATACACTTGTATGTTAATATTGTATGATGTTTTGCTTTTCTCCTTGGGTCTCTACTGAAAAAGGGCTCAGCAGTCTAGTTGGACTAACCCGGTTAACAAATCTCAAATAAATAAATAAATAATAGCAGAGAGTGTGTATCTTTAAAAGCTATTCTAGTCTATGGGCACATGTGTATAAATACAAAGCACGTGCTAGTAAGAGTGCCATTTTGTAGTGAGCAGCTAAGGTGTAAGCATGCATGTGTGTAGCAGTCAGTCAGTTAGTTCATTTAAGTTTACCGTTTTCCATCCTGATGTGTTTGTATGTACTAAACTACTTAAGTCAACACCAAGCCTCATTTTCTTATTGAATATACACATGACAAGTGACATGGTGTCAGAAGTGGCATGTCTAAACTGACACGGTGTCAGAAGCAGCATGTTTAAACTGATGTGGTGCCAGAAAAGGGTCTGAAGCAAAACTTCTTCAAAACCATGAGGCATTCAGTTACAGTTGAAGGAATACACAGGAGTGGATCATCTTTGCTCAAACGACTCGCAAACAGGTCAGAAAGGTAAATCCAGGTACTAAAACTTGTTTAAATGATTTTTTACTCGATGAGTATAGAGAAAAGCCTTAAAACCATTCAAAATTACTTTGTAATTAAACAAAATGTTTGAAGCCATGATATGTTGCTGAAAATACTCAAAATGCTTACAAATAACCTCCAAATCACATAAAATGTATAAAAAGAGAAAACAATTGTATTTTTTTGCTATGTGCTTCTTTTTCATATTAACCAAAACTACCCAAGATATCTGAGGTGTGCAAAGTGTTCACAAGTTTGTGTAGTATTACAGTACATTTATTTTTCAGAATAGGTCATTTCGAAGAGTTTATGGTGCAGCTGAATATTTTTACTAGTACCTGGTATATCTATCTATATATATATATATATATATATATATATATATATATATATATATGTGTGTGTGTGTATTTGAATATAATTAGAAGGGCAAATTGTTAACATGGCAGAAGGATTTTGCAGACTTGCTCCACTTGTATTTGATAATAATATTTCTGAAAACTGGAGAGTGTTTCAGCAACAGTATGATATTTTCATACAGGCTGCTTTCTTTGATAAAGAGACACGTACAAAGGCATTTATTTTGCTTAATTTAGCTGATACAGAACCCATTGAAAGAGAGCATTAATTTGTGTATACCCCAGCTGTGTATGCAGAGGAGGGGGAAACTGCCATATTGTGGTACCAGGTGAAACCCAAGAAGACCTTGAGTACTTAAAATATACATTTAGAGAAATGTGTAACCCCCAAATGAACATTACAATGGAAAGGCACATATTTTACACAAGAGATCAAAATCCTGGTGAAACTTTTGCAGCATATATAACTGACTTGAGAAACAAGGCAAAAATGTGCAGATTTAGTGATTTAAGAGATGAGTTAAATGAACACACAGCCTCATTGTCCTATCGAATATACATAAGACGAGTGACAGTATATACTTCTGTGAAATGAAGGCTAATACTGGGGGCCTCTGGCTCACCAAGTTCATAGACAACTGTAAGCTGTGAGCAATCACTGAGCCCCCAAATGATGTTGACATCCTACAAGCAGGCCTAAAAATGACAAACAACTGATGCCAAATCCATGGTCTGAGACTTATGCTAAAAAATGCTTAATCATACCCTTTGGTACATCAGATATCCCTGCAAATTATAACATTGATAGCATACCCCTAAAAGTAGACCCAGTGGTGAGGGACCAAGGAACGCAGATAGATAGTAATCTAAACTATGACCACCCGGTTGCTACTGTAGTGAGGAAATCCTTCTAATATGTGTCTCAGCTTATGAGTAAAGCCATGCCATCAAGGTCAAAGGAAGTCCTAGTGCTATTGTATTCAGCCCTCATCAGGCCAATAATTGAGTACAATGCTCCCTGCAGCATGTACCTAACCAGGCACTTACACCAACTAGAGCATCCCCAGAGGTTTTGCACCAAAAAATACAAAGTGAAAAGAGAGTGAAACAAGTATCAGGCAGTATCCTAACATCAGCAAGAATGATGCCACAAAACAAGTAGAAAACAATTGGCTTTACTGACTTAACTATAAGCCTGGGATGAGATGGTTGACAACTCCCAGCTGCTTTTCTAGGGATAGTCTGCATTTCTCTCCTTATGTCTTCTGCATATTGGTTAAGATGATTTCTTCCCTCACAGAGTCTTTTTAGCCAAGAAGAGTCTCCACAAATTACCTGCAATGCCATCACAATCAAAATCTTATAAAACTAGCAATGCTCAGTGCTAAAAGCCTAAACAAAAAATTACACTCCTTACAGGCATTCACATTCCTAACCCCTAAAAAATATTGATATATGCATTGTTATTGCAGTAACATAGCTAAGGTGGGATTGCATACCTCTCAACTTCTTAGTGCAAGACATCTGGACAAAATCTGACAAAATGGGGGGCAAAGGCTCAAAAATTGGGACATATTTTAAATATTGCTCTTAGGAACTTAGAAAGCTGCTAGAGTAACATGGTTCATTTTACAATACATTTTCTGAAGGATTTGAAGTCTGAAACTCAGATGTATGCCATTATTTAGTGACTTCAATCCTCAAATCATCCCAGTGATTTGCCAGAAAAACACAAATTTTATGAGGAACAGACCAAAAATATGAGCCAAATATCTGGACATTCTGCAAAAATCTGGACAGTTGAGAGGTATGGATGGTGACAGGGGCAACTGCCCAGGAAGTAAAGTGTTGGGGTGGTGCAACCAGCTGATCCCAATCTTTCTTTGATGCAATACTGGATTTTAAAAGCCAATATTGCATTTGGAGTCAAACCTGAGTGCTGTAGCACTCCACTGTGTGGTGTCAACTGTAGCAACTGCTCGCTACATTGTAGCAAGCTGTTTGCTACAGTTTATAAGTAAAAAAAATGTTTTTGTGTTAACTAAAACCTGAGCACTGTAGCACCCTGTGTAGGCAGGGTATAAACTGTAGTAAACAATTTTCTACAGTTTAAAAGTAATTATGTTGAGGGAGGGTAGGCGGTAGGAAGCAGAAAAGATACCTGAATGGCTGGGGCAGGAGAGATGGAAACATGTTGTGCATCTGGTCACCTGGTTGGTGTCCCAGTAGAAGAAATATCCATCTTTTTTTTTGCTCTTCAATGGAAGTGGTGGTGGTGGTGGTGGTGGGGTGTAGACCTAACTGTAACATGCCAATCGCTTAAAATTCATGTAGAGCTCAGAATAATAAACAAAGACCTTAGAAACAAAATCAAATCCTCCAAGAGCAAGAATGAATTGTAAATTGCCACTAATGCTAATGATAACCATAAAGCCTTCTTCAGCTATATTAGGAACTTAAGAAATAACAACTAACAATGCTGTGAGTAAGTTCAAACATGCTCATTCTCTGAGTACATTGGCAACATATTAATGGAAAACGTCAGCTCATACTTTACTCCCCAAATGCCCCCAAATTATTCACAGCATATTAGCATGCCTATGTCACCCCCCCAAATCAACTCTGAGCAAGTCCTAAGTGCTGTCTCTAATTTTAAAAACACTAGCTCCAAGAGCTCAGACAATGTGCCAGGTTGTGTTCTTGTCAGCACCAATCACTGCCTGGCCAATGCCTTATTATGTCTGTTCAGTCTCAGCCTGTCCACTGAATGGATTCTAGAAGTATGGAAAACTGCTGTAGTTAACCCACTCCCCAAAGGTGAACCCACAGCTGACCAAGGCAACTATAGACCTATAAACTTCAGTGTTATCTGTAAGGCAATGGAACACATCATTATGAACCTCATAAACACGGGAATACACAGCCTTCAAATCCTACACCTGGACCAGTTGAAATTTGTTTAAAGTAGATCTTGCTTCTTAAACCTCATGGGCTTTTCTGAACAAGTTACTAAGGTATTTGACTCAGGTAAATCAGTTCACATGGCATACCTGAATTTGACCAAAGCCTTCAGTACCACTCCACAACAAGAAATCACTGAAAATCTAATCCAGATAAATGTAACCCCTATGTAATCCAGTGGATATCAAACTAGCTCACTGACAGAACTCAGTCTGTTAGTGTTGCAGCACACTGTCACCAAGTGGTAACCAGCCATGTTCCTTGGATATCAGTCCTGGGATCAGACACCAAAAGTCTGTGGCTGATGAAGTCTGATGAAGACTGCAAACTCAGATATGTCATATATACCCCCAATGACCTATATATGCTACAGAAGGATACAATTAATACTATCAATGAGTAATTGGACCATGAGGTCAAAGTAAATGCCAAAAAAGCAGCTGCATGTCCTTTAGAAAACCTGGACACTCTTGTTCCTTTCACATAGATGATGCCCCCTTAAAAATTGACTTGGTCATTAGGGATATGGTCACCTTCATTAACAATGGACTATTCTTTGACCATCAAGTGATCACTGTTTTTAGAAATGTCTTTGATATAACCGGACTAATCACTAGGACCATATCTTCAAGATCAAAGGAAGTCATTGCCCCCTCTAATCCTCCCTTATTAGACCAATAATATAATATAATATAACACCCTCTTTGTTTTGTACCTGGCTATGCATATAACCTAGCTCAAGAGACCTCAGGATTTCTTTAACAAAAAAATCTGGGAAATTTCTTTTTCAGTTACCCTGACCTCATTAAAGACCTCTCATTCTTTTCTGTTTCCTACTGACTGCTGGGAAAATCACTGCCTTATGCAGAGATCCTTAAAATTTCAGGACTTTATGATCTCTTTTGTGGAATAGACTTTCCTTAGAGGAAAAGTGAAGTAAGTCCAGATGACTGGATGGGCAATTGTAACTATATTCAGGTCTATATTATAACATCGAAGTCTAAAAACATTGAATGTTATAATATCAACCCCATTCAATCGAAACACCAGAAAACCGAACAGTCAGAATAGAGAATTTTTTCCCAGGGAAACGCACACACACCTCAAGCACACCAAAATAAATGATCCACACACATACACTTCACGAAACCCTACACTAAACCAGACATACGCTACTAGCTACCCACTTACCTTAACCTAACCCTAACCCTAAGGTCCCTAACTATCTCACACTCACCTTACCCACTCCCTAACCCTAACTCACCTACCCCACCCTAACCCTCACGTCCACACAATCGCACATTTACCTGACCCATGCCCTAACCCTAACTCACTTAACCTGCCCCTAACCCTAAAATCTGTCATTATCGCGCACTCACCTCACCCACACCCTAACCCTAAAGTCCCTAATTACTGCACACTCACCTTAACCCAGTCCATTCGCTCACTTACCTTAACCCGGCCCGTAACCATTGCACCACACTTACCTGAACCCAATCCGTAACCTTCATTCACTCACTTCTCTAAACCCAGTCCGTAACCATCGCAACCACACTGCTGTAAATAGCAAAGCCACAGACCAGAGAAATCTTACCCTAGGTAAAATTTCGATGTTCCGAGGCTTCGCTATTCTCAGCTTTCACACTAAAGGGTTCGATATTATAACATTCAAAGTTTTTAAATTTCGATGTTATAATATAGACCCCTATATTCCTGGTCTGGTCCCTCTGGCACTTAGGAAAAGAGACAAAACTTTGTTGGGGTCTGGTTTAATTTCACATCTTGATAAACTGGTGGAATCATTAGCTATGCTTCGAATGGTTCTCTGGATCAACAGACTAGTATGAACATGTGAATCTATTTCTGACTTTAAGTCCAAAACAGAATGTCCAGACACTTTACATTCACTATCACACACCACTGGATCCCTTACAAAATCCCGAATGCACAGAATCCCAATGCCCAAAATACCGAGATGAAAAGCCCAAAACCCCACATTACTGAAAGATCAAAAGCACAAAATTCAAAATCCTGATGTTAAGGGATTTTGAGTTAGCACTTCTGGTGTTGTGGTTCAGATAAGTATATGTGTGTAAGTGTGTTTGTGAGGGGCTTTAGTGTGTGTAAGACTGTGGTGTGTGTGTGTGTGTGTGTGTGTGAGTGTGTGTGTGTGTATGTGTGTGTGTGTGTGTGTGTGTGTGTGTGTGTGTGTGTGTGTGTGTGTGTGTGTGTGTGTGAGGGACTGTAATGTGTGGGTGTGAGTTTGCCTTGTGTATATGTTTGATCGATCTCGGAGTTAGAATAATAAAGTGGGGGGGGGTGCAGATGGCAAAACCCCCCTGCTTATCTTTAGTGTGGGGTGGTTTGTTTGGTTATGGGGGGAGGGTGTGTTTATGTTTGTGTGTGTGCTGTATGTATGTATTAGTTTCGTGATTTTGAATTTCGCGCTTTCAACGTTTCAGTAATGTGGGGTTTCGGGCTTTTCATCTTGGAATTTTGGGCGTCAGGATTCTGTGCATTTGGGATTTCGTAGGGGACCTATATATATATATATATATATATATATATATATATATATATATATATATATATATATATATATATGTGTGTGTGTGTGTGTATATGTGTCCACAAACAGAATTTTCACTGCATTAGTTTGTATTTAAAATGCACTTTCCTGTTTCCAAAGTTATATACTTGTCATGGGTGGGTGATGGAAATAGAGAATCACAAAAAGCTACTGTCCAAATAGGACATCATCATTTCTATCAGCTGAATTAACAATTCATACATTTCTGGGAAAACGTTTAGTTTTACTTTAAGTAGTACTGCATTTTCACAGTGCCTAATGCAGTCATGTTTTCTTTTCCCCAAAAAGGAAAAAAGGGAAGTTCAGTGCGGCTTCTTGTACTTTTGTCTTTTAATCAATTATTTGCATATTTTCTTGATACAACATTGATGGGACTCTAATACAGATTGGCCACTTTTCATGCATTTTCTTTTAAAAAAGTAATATTTTTGAATTTACTACACCTTTTCTCATAGTGGTGATTTATAATGTAATCATCATCATCATCATCACCCCCTTTTTTCCCATTTTCTACATGGGGTTGGGGTGTCGAGTTAGCTGTCATAATCTCTCTCAATCCAATGCCACACTTCTGCCATCTTTGACAGTCAAACCTGACTATCACAGATCTTCTCTCACACAATCCACCCACCATAAGTTAATGGTGAATCATAAAGTAGGTAGGGTGTTATATCTACTGTCAATAGAAAATGAGTTAATTGCCAAGCTGAGTAGGGAAACTATATTCTCAGAAAATTGTTTTTAGTATCTACTCATCAAAAAGTGCTGCTGTGTGTTGAATATAAGAGGTGTAATGGCAAATGGTCACTGAAGTTTATTTGTCTGTGACAGATTACATTTTATATGAGTTATGTTATGTCTTCTATTTTTCACAGAAAACTTGCAACTTTTTTATTATTGCATGTATATAACAAGAGTGTGGTCTAAAAAAATGAAAGTCAAAATGTGAGTCTGGCAAGTCATAAAATGAGTATCTGAGACACGAAGTAGATAAAAGTTGTATTTGTCCTACTGCATAGAAAACTAACGCTACTCATGACATCTTTTTCACACATATGAAAGATTTATAAGAACATTTGGTTAGTAAACTGTTGAGTAAAGTTTATACCTGATCAAAGTATTCTGCTGGAACCTTTATACAAAAGGACAGGTTCTTTGACAGTGAAAATTTTGGGACTAAAATGCCTTTAAGAGATGTAAAGAACTGTTAATGTGACGTGATGGTAGACTAATACTATCATATGATATTTCTCCCTACTGGGCATGATGTCAAGTGGTGTGGTGTTCTTCACATGGTACTGGAGCAGTAATTCAGTGCATTCTATCTACTGGTGAGATGTTCCCATGCTGTACTGAAACAGTGGTTTAGTGCATCATGTTTACTGGTGAAGTGTTCTTGACATGGTACATGAGCACTGATTCACTGTATCATGTCTATTGGTGAGTTTTTTCCATATGGTACTGGAACAGTGATCAGTTCACCAGAGGTGTTCTCCATATTGTATTGAAACAGTAATTTACTGTATCATGTCTACTGATGAAGGGTCCTCCATTTGGTACTGGAGCAATAATTCAGTGCTTTGTGTCTACTGTTGAGTTTTCTCCACAAGGTACTGGAGCAGTGATTCAGACCATCTTGTCTACTGGTGAGGTGTTCTCCATATCAGGAACTGAGTGCATCATGTCTAAAGGTGAGGTGTTCTCTGTGTAGTACTGGAGCAGTGAATCAGTGCATTGTGTCTAGTGATGAGGTTTTCTCCATACGGTACTGGGTAACATGTCTGCTGGTGAGGTGTTCTCCATATGGTACTGGATCAGTGATTTATTGCAACATGTGTACTGGTGAGGTGATTTCCAAATGGTACTGTATCAGTGAATCAATCCATCATATCTACTAGTGATGAGTTCTCCATATGGTATTGGAGCATTGATTCAGTGCATCATGTCTATGGGTGAGGTACTCTCCATGTGCTACTGGAGCAGTGATTCATTGCATTGTTTCTACTGGTGAGGAGTTCATCATATGTTACTGAAGCAGTGATTCAGGGCATCATGTCTACTGGTGATGGGTTCTCTATATGAAACTGAATCAGTGATTCAGTGCATTTTGTCTAGTGGTGAGGGGTTCTCCATATTATACTACAGTAATTATTTAGTGCACCTCGTCAACATGTGAGGTGTTTTAGATATGGTTCTGGAGCACTGATTCAGTGCATTGTGTCTTCTGGTGAGGTGTTCTCCATAAGGCACTGGAGCAGTGATTCAGGGCACTGTGTTTACTGGTGAGGTATTCCTCGTAAAGTATGAGAGCAGTAATTCATTGTATCTTGTCTAATGGTGAGGTGTTCTCAATGTGGTACTGAAGCAGTGATTCAGTGCATCATGTCTACTGGTGATTGGTTCTCCATATGGTACTGGAGCAGTGATTCAGTGCATTATGTTTACTGGAGAGCTTTTCTCCATACATTACTTAAGCAGTGATTCAATGCATCATGTTTATTGATGAAGTGTTTTCCATGTGGTACTGGAGCAGTGATTCACTGCATCATGTCTACTAGTGACAAGTTCTCCATATATTACTGGAGCAGTGATTTGGTGCATCATGTATGTGTATGACATGCTTCCCATATTGTGTTGGAGGTGTGATTCAGTGCATCAGGTCAACTGGTAAGGTTTTCTCCATATGTTACTTGAGCAGTGATTCAATGCATCATGTCTGTAGGTGAGGTACTCTCAATATGGTACTGGAGCAGTGATTCAATGCATTGTTTCTACTGGTGAGGAGTTCATTGTATGTTACTGAAGCAATGATTCAGTGCATCATGTCTACTAGTGACTGGTTCTCCATATTGTAGTGGAGTAGTGATTTGTTACATCTGGTCTACTGGTGAGATTTTTTCCATATGTTAATTGAGCAGTTATTCAGAGCATTGTGTCTACTGGTGGTGTTCTCCCTATTGTTCTGGATCAGTGATTCAGTATGTTATGTCAGCTGGTAAGGTGTACTGGAACAGCAGTTTAGTGCATCATTTTTACTAGTGAGGTGTTCTCTACATGACACTGGAGCAGTGATTCAGTGCATCATGTCTATTGTTGAGGTGTTCCCCATCTGGTACCACAGCAGCGATTCAGTGCATTATTTTTATAGGTGAGGTGTTTTCCATATGATACTGGAGCAGTGATTCCATGCATCAGGTCAACTGGTGAGATTTTTCCGAGTGTTACTTGAGCAGTAATTCAGTGCATTGTGTCTTCTGATGAAGGGTTCTCCATATCAGAAATTCAGTGCTTCATGTCTAAAGGTGAGGTTTTCTCCATATAGTACTGGGGCAGAAATTCAGTACATTGTGTCTACTGATGAGTTTTTCTCCATATGGTACTGGAGCAGTGACTCAGTGCATCATGTCCACTGGTGAGATGTTCTCCATATGGTGCTTGAGCAGTGATTTATTGCATCATGCTTACTGGTGAGGTGTTTTCCTTATTGTACTGGAGCCATGGTTCAGCACATGTTTCTACTTGTGAGGAGTTCTCCATACGTTACTAGATCAGCGATTCAGTGTATTATGTCTACTGGTGACATGTATTCTATATTGTACTGGAGCATTTACTAAGTGCATCAGGTCAACTTGTGAAGTGTTTTAGATATGGTACTGGAAAGCTGGTTCAGTGCATTGTGTCTTCTGGTGAGGTGTTCTCCATATGGTACTAGAGAAGGATTCCACGCAGCATGACAACAGGAGACATGCTCTCCATATTATACTTGAGCAATGATTCAATGCATTGCGTCTGCTAGTGAGGGGTTCTCCATATAGTACTTGAGCAGTGATTCAATGTATCAGTTCTACTGGTGGGGTTTTCTTCATATATTATTGAACAGTGATTTAGTGCATTGTTTTTACTAGTGAGGTGTTGCCAGTGTGGTACGTGATCAGCGATGCAGTGCATCATGTCTGCTGGTGAAGTATTCGCTATATGATACTGGAGCAGCGCTTCAGTACATCATATCTGCTTTTGAGATATTCCACGTGTTGTACTGGAACAGTGGTTTAGTGCATCATTTTTTACTGGTGTGGTTTCTCCATATGGTACTGGAGCAGTGATTCAGTGCATCATGTCTACTGGTGAGATGTTCCCCATGCTGCACTGTAACTGTGGTTTAATGCATCATGTTTACGGGTGAAATGTTTTCTATATGGTACTGGAGCAGTGATTCAGTGCATCATGTCTACTGGTGAGATGTTCCCCATGCTGCACTGTAACTGTGGTTTAATGCATCATGTTTACTGGTGAAATGTTTTCTATATGGTACTGGAGCAGTGATTCAGTGCATCATGTCTACTGGTGAGATGTTCCCCATGCTGCACTGTGACTGTGGTTTAATGCATCATGTTTACTGGTGAAATGTTTTCTGTATGGTACTGGAGCAGTGATTCAGTGCATCACTTCTATTGTTGAGGTGTTCTCTATGCGGTACTGGAGTAATGTTTCACTGCATATTGTCTACTGGTGAGGAACTTCCAATACATCTCATGTCCTTTCTCCAGCTGAATATAAATGTTTCCAGGTTGAGAAGGACTCCCGAGCTTTATTTTTTGTTGCAAAAAAAGTTTAATGAATAATTGTAGAGCAGAGTATTTAATTTGATGGCACACCATAACCACTGATAACCCTGTTTTGGAAGCAGAAATTACCTCCTTTCTTGGGAGCTAGAGATATTTAAAGAAAGGCTATTATCATACAAGTATACAACTATCAGACTGAACAATGGACTTCTAAAGGGTACGAAAATTCAGATGGTTTCTCAAGTCTTCATTCACCTAAATACATAATAGAGGGAATGCCAGAGTGTAGCCAAGCTCTATTAGATCATTCCCATGAAATTCTATTTGAAATTGAACTCATACGTAATATAATTTGTTCTGGTTATGAGCTTTCTACACAATCAAGTTATGTGATAGAAGGCTGGCCCCATCAGGTATTTGAGGGCCTGAAGTTTTACTATTAGAGATGACCTGAGTCTTCTATGATAGAGGGTTGTGTTTTGCAGGGAAATAATGAACCTGGTTTTGGGATTGAGGAAAACAGTATTTGAAAATCTGCATTCTGTATGCCTAGGATTATGAAAATGAAAACCTGGTGATCAATGTTTGTGCAGTGGCCAACTTTAAATGCTGATAGTAGATTTGTAAAGCGTGTGGATCCTGTAAGATGGAATACAAAATACTGTGCTAAGCATCAAAAGTACATGAACATTTCCAGGAGAATATTGGGAAGGATGGCTTGTTGGTTCTTTCATGAGGAGTATGCTTATGACCATAATGAAGGCACACTCAAAGTGGTTGGAAATATTCTGAATGTCAGAATTATGTCTCAGGCTATAATTATTAAATAAAGTCGCTTCATGAAAATTGTATTAACTTATTATAGCCACTTCATTTATACCACATTTTTTTCATTTTGTTAAACAGAATGCAGTCTTTCATTCAACTAATACACCTGAGGACCCTGTCCTTTTTAGCAGAAATACATGTTCAAATATTCAAGACTGGATGAAATGGTTATTGAATAAGCACTGGATGTGGAAAATAAAACTTTGTTGCTCTTTCTGGAGATTCAAACCATGCCCAAATGTATGACAAGTCAGTTACCAGCAGAGGTATTTCTTAAAAAACATGTTGAAACCAGGTCTCAACTTATCAAAACTAGTTTAAATGTTGCAGTTTGAAGGAAACACTACTTACAGAAATTTCTGCATGACATGTTTACTTTTGACAGGTTCTCTGATTAACTGCATTCAGTCCACCTTCAAAATATGATACAACAGGTCTCATGTGGATTTCTGAAGTGCTAACTGAACAAGTAAGGTCTACTATCTTATAGGGTTGACGAAATTCACACTTGCAATATGCACGGAAGGCACAGTGAGTGATCAGCTACAATCCAGAATGGTTGTGGATACTAAAAATGTGAATGTGTCCATCTTCAGAAGTTATTGATAGCGATAGTGATGATAGTTTGCTAATTGGAAAGGTTGGACTAAATACTTTACAATGGACTGCCATAGTGAAGTTTAAGCCTGAAACATTAGTGCAACTGTCAGAACTGTGATAAACATAAAGAGCCCAAAAGATACAAAGGCATATTTTTCAGGGTATGAACCCATACTGCATTTGTCGCAAACATCAAACGAACACTTAGTTACTGATCACCCTTTAATTAAAATATTTTGTAATCCATCTAAAACTGAAAAGGGGGATAAGAGAGAGATGTGATATATTAAACAGCTACAATTCACTTGTGGCTGCTCAAGGCATTCATAAAAGAGAGTATTTTCTGTAGTATAAAATATGGCTGCTTATGTTAATAAGTAACAGTCAGTTATTACGAGTGCACTTGAATGCTAGTTATGGTCTTCTAGTGTGTTTTTTATCAATGCACTGCCATATCCAGTTCTTAGCATGAACACAGCCCATGTTGTGAGACATATTCAGCATTAGTAAGCTTTTTTCATGTTACATATGAATCTTTAAGTCAGGAGCAAGCATCTGTGACTCTGTTTATGAACCTCACTGAACCATTTTAGTCTGTATGCAGTTGAACTCAGAAGACTATGCCTATTAGCTGTTAATGAGTTTTATACTGCAGGTCTGTGTTTTTTGTCCATTTCCACTTGCAAATTATATGACACTGAGCAATCCACTTAATCAGACAGTGCTCCTTGGTTACCTCTGCAAAGAAGCAATTGTGTCTTGTTGGCTTACCAAGTCAACAAGTGAATAAAATAAATAAAAAAAATCTACTTGAAGGGTCCTTTACATGTAGTATCCACAGCAAGGGTTTGTTAAATTGTTTAAACAATATATTAAAAATAAAGTGTGTTACTGTTATATGACTAGTTAAATCTGAGCGCAGAACACTCTGCTAACACTGCAACTTGGGACTCTGTCCAAAGGTCTGTGAGTTTGTTCATGCTAATTAATCTCCTACCATTAGTTTGGATTGAAACAGAAGCATTTATTTATACTGTGCTTTGATATATTCTGTGCTTTGGTGTTACTTGACAAGGATTCCTGGAATACAGTCTTGGTATGCACACTCCAACACAGTTTTATCAGAACATTGATCCAATTAAAAAAAAACAATGTTTTCATTAAATACTACCAGCACCAAAATTATTTCATTTAAAAATAATAAGAGGATGCCTAATATTGACACATCACGGTCATATGTCGAACTGAATTAAAATATCCTGGAATATTAAAAAAAAATGAAATTTATGAAGAGGAGATTCCCATAACTGAATGACTGTTGAGGAATGCTGTCTTGTAAATAAGCCTCACCCCAGATTAAGTAAATTAAAATGAGAATAAGGCCTCAAAAATTCTGTTCCTTAGGGGTAACATAGAATCAGTTTATGCAAATTATGTACAATGCATAAGTGAAAGAGATGCACTGTGCAGCTTGAAAGTGGATTGTTCATTCTCTGTTAATTATTCAGACTTGATATAACATTCATTTATCATAATCTATATCCAATTTTAACTCTCCTAAAGTTTTATATAAGTTAATATTAATATGAATTACACAGACAAGAGTGCAACATTCATCATTGTCATGATCATATTTCTGAGCTTATCATCACTAACCATTTAGGTCAGCCTGAAATTCACTACATTTAGAATGCATTTCTGGCCTGTTACCATTCTCATGGTATAACCTCTACAGTACAGAATGGAAGGGTGCAACTACCGGAGTGTTTGTCAGGGAAGACACTGATAGTAAAATTTGTAGAGTCTGCAGCTGACACTGAAAATAAAAATGGGAATGTAGTTTGGATGATCTGGTAGTTTAGTGCAGAGGGTTTTGGTTCCAGTCCAAATACTGATTCTTTCAACCTACTTTTGCTGTTTATGTGGTGCTGAACATGTGACTTAACCAGACAGCTCCACAAGGTTGTCCCTGAAAAGAGGTTTGTGCCTAATAGGTTATTATGGTTAAAATGAGTAAAATAAATAGCATGGTGTAGAGATCAACAAATCAGACAGCAGAGTTAAACAGTAGCACAGCGACAGAGACAGACTATGATTTCATGTAAGGCATATCCTCATCCTTCAAGATGTAAAAAGGAAGCATCTATTACATTTCATATTTTAAACAACACCATGTTCTTGCATAAGCAATACTAGCTGGAAAGATTGTTATTTTTTTGGAGCCATGTACATTGCCAGCAATAGAGACTAGCAGGATGCAACTGTGCCTGGAACATCCCATGCCATTCCAACTATCTGCCTGCCATCTGCTATGTCCAAGAGCACAGAACTCTGGAAATAACGACCAGCTTCTGCTAGGAGTCAGCACAGAGCAGAATTCTCCCAACCTCTTCATCCACAGACGGCAAGTAGGCATCAACCAGTCATTCTTCCATAAGCCTTCTGGCTCTCAAACTGTTCACTGAAATTTGCTTTCCAGTCTCTCTCTCTCTGTTACCTGGAAATAATAGAGGTACTATGGAATGACAGACTAAACGAGGACATTATAAGGGTTTATGTCACAGCCAGTGATTGTGTTGTCTCATCCCTTGAAGTAAGTCGATAGTCATATGACTTACACAGGCAGTGTGCAACATTCATCGTTGTCTTAATAATATTTCTGAGCTTAGCATCACTTACTGTTTTGGTTAACCTGAGATTAACTACATGCTACTTCCCAGTATTAGCGATAATAAACAGAATTACTGCACTGAAGCAGTAAGTGCTTGATAAAACAAATTGCTTCAAAATTCTTATGAATAGCTCCGTGCCTAGTTCTACAGTGAAAAACTTCTCAATTTGACAAAACCACAGGATAAAGATGAGTAACTAGAAACAGTTAGTGCCATAAATTGACATATTAAAATACTGTCAGCAAACAATGCATGCCGGCATGTGCTCATAGGACATGGTGGGGAAAACAGATTTCACCTGAGTATCATGGTACTCAATTCAAATATGTATATATATATATATATATATATATATATATATATATATATATATATATATATATATATATATATATATATATATATATGAATATATATATATATATATATATATATATATATACATATATATATATATATATATATATATATATATATATATATATATATATATATATATATATATATATATATATATATATACATATACATATATATATATATATATATATATATTTATATATATATATATATATATATATATATATATATACATACACACACACATACAAATGTACTTAAGCAATTTGAATTTGTCTTTATCTACACAACTATATGACAAGCTTTTCTGTTCATGAAATAACACAAACTAACAAATCTTTCCTCTTTCTTTTATATTTTTTGTGATCTGACACTGAGTTTCTTGCTGTTGAATGTACATAATGGGGTGTTATCATTGGAATGGATTAATGTAGCAATCCTCTGAATTCCAGTATTATAACAGATGATCTGCATATACTGAGAGGATAGCATCATGCTCATATCTATAAAGCTCCCTATTGAAACTTTGGCACTTGAAATGCTGAGTGCCAACAAGTCAAAAAAAAGACTCTTCTCCTTTAAACTTCTTTTTTGCAGTGGAATAAGTCCCTCAGCACCTCTTCTACACCCAGACTTATATATATACATATATATATATATATATATATATATATATATGTGTGTGTGTGTGTGTGTGCGTGTGTGTGTGTGCGTGTGTGTGTGTGTGTGTGTGTGTGTGTGTGTGTGTGTGTGTGTGTGTGTGTGTGTATACCAACAATGAGACTGCCATACCTCAGCGGAAAAGGAATATTCATAGAAATGGCCATCCCAGGTTTACTATATGTAAGTCCATTCTTTCGGCCATGCAGTCTCCATGTTTTGGGACTTGCTCGAGTGGGTCTCATCATTTCATATGGTTACATATTTGGAAGCTTTGATATTAAGTTACAGCACAAGCAAGAACAACGTAGCTGATGGGATGAAAAATGAGAAGGAAGGAGACTTGGCTACTGTTCTACAAACAGTTATGTTAAAACATTTACACATAAATGAACATTTCTGTTTCTTAAAAATGTTCTGCATCCAGTCAAACCTACAACCATCAAGCACTCACCATCTATTGGCAGATTCATTCCTCATGACTTTAGGCTTCCTAGGGTTCAGGCATAGAGATGAGAGAGGTGGGGATAATAGCTGTAATTCAGCAGGGGTTAGGAAATCATGCGAAACATCTTACACATTGTCGAGAAACTGTGGTGCAACGTCAGAAATGCTAGGCACAGTGTGAATAAGTACCTCATCTCACATTAGAGTCTAGCCTGAATGCACACACACTCCTTGGTTGGTTTGCACTTCTCCGAGTCTGTCATATATGTGCTGCAAGACTAGATCTTTCTTTAGGTGGAGCCCTGGTTGCAAGTCTTTGCCACAACAGGTTTCTTACAACATAATCATGGCCAAAACCTCTATGGTACAAAGCCATTTCTTCTTTTCAACCTCTTTCAAGGCTAACCATCAAGTTACTATTGGCAACATGCAAGCTCATTCATTTATCCCCTCCCGCATTGTTGCAGGTCATTATACTCACCATCATCCAATGGGGGGGGGGGGCCTCTCACCACTGGAGAATTGACTTGTAGAACTCTCCTTTTAGCAGTCATCAGAAGGGCAACAGCTGCATATAAACAGCCATCACCTGCTGCTCGATTAGGATTTTTAATTTTATCTCTACAGCTCTCATGCATTAAAGGGTATGCACAGAGTAATACATGTTAAACTAACACTGATACAGATGCCACCTTCATACACCCACACTGATCAGTTTGATTAAGAGCATTGCATGACTGGGCTTATTTTTAGCTGGTCAAAGCTGAATTGAACTGTCCCAAGTCTTCTCCTGCTCAGGCTGTTTTGCTGAGACCAAGCTAACCATACCATAGGGGACTATTTCACTGGCATCTATCACTCATTCCCATCCTAGTCCACATGGCCTCATTACTCCTATTACCTGAATGTGAGTCACCTAGGATGCTATCAGGACTATATTTCTCTACTTGCTAGAGCTGGATAATTAGGGAACAAAGTTTACTGTCTTCTTTTTTTGTTAAACTAAATTTTCTACTTAGTACCTAAAAGAAGCTTTGTCTTTGTATGAAGAACACAGTGATAGTTGTGATCCATGATTTGTATCAGGAACACAGTGACTGTTGTGATGCATGATTTGTACAAGGAACACAGTGACTGTTGTGATGCACGATTTGTATGAGGAACACAGTGATGGTTGTGATAGATGATTTGTATGATGAACACAGTGATTGTTGTGATGTATGATTTGTATAAGAAACCCAGCGACTGTTGTGATGCACAATTTGTATGAAGAACACAGTGATTGTTATGATGCATGATTTGTATGATGAACATAGTGACTGTTTTGATGCACGATTTGTATGAGGAACACAGTGACTGTTGTGATGCATGATTTGTATGATGAACACAGTGACTGTTGTGATGCATGGTTTGTATGCAGAACACAGTGACTGTTGTGATGCATGATTTGTATGAGAAACCCAGTGACTGTTGTGATGCATGATTTGTATGAGGAATACGGTGACTGTTGTGATGCATGATTTGCATGATGAACACAGTGACTGTTGTGTTGCATGATTTGTATGAGGAACACAGTGATTGTTGTGATGCACGATTTGTATGAGGAACACAGTGATTATTGTGATGTGTGATTTGTTTGTGGAACACAGTGATTGTTGTGATGCATTATTTGTATGAGGAACACAGTGTTGTGATTATTGGTTTATAGGTGTTTACTAGACTAGTGACCACAAGGGCCTTTTTAAGCCTAGCTATGCATCCCACATCTCTGACAAGTTCTGATACCCTTGATAAGTGTAAGCATGGGCTTGGGAGATGAACCATTTACAGGTTACCTGTGTTGATTAGAGGCATAGGTGCCAAACCAGGGATGAATTTTCGGTTTCCCATCCAGTTGTCCAAGTTGCACTTAAATTGGGTTAGGGAGGAACTCTGCTTCACATAGATGGTGAGCCTCTTCCATAGACGGGGTAGTCTATGGGATACATACATATCTATCCAGCAGGTACTATTTATATCACAGGCAAGGTTGAAGTCTTTAGAACGGGTAATTCTGGTGTTTGTTTTGTGGATATGCAGGAGGTCCATTAGAATGGGGTCTAAAAATACCTATATGCCAGGCATAGATCTCCCCTCAAAAGACTGTAGGAAACAGAATTCAGGAAAAGGGACTTGAGGCAGTTTGCAGAGTACAGATTACTTATGCCCTGTATTATTTTAGTGAGAAACCTCAGTTGACATTCCAGTTGTTGGATATGCTTGGTTAGGTACATACCAAAGTGGGAATTGTACTCAGTGATAGGTCTGATGAATGCTTAATACAGTGGAACAATGACTTCCTTTGACTTAGATGCCATACCTTTGTTTATAAGTTGAGCAACATAGAATGATTTCCTCACCACTGTAGACACATGGAGATCAAAGGCTAGATTACTATCTATGTGTGTCCCTAAGTTTCTGACTACTGGGTCAACTCTTAAGGGGTATGTTTTCAATATGAAAGTTACCAGGGATGGATGACTTCTCAAAGGATACTATTATGCATTTCTTGGCATTTAGTTTTAGTCCATGGCTTTGACACTAGTTGTTTGTCTGTGTTAGCCCCTCCTGGAGAACATTTGTGTCAGTGTGAGATTAAGTGAATGCTCCTAACTTGCAATCATCTGCAAATATAGTCAGCCAGAGACCACTGACATTGGCCTTGACTTCTTGAAAAGTAAATGCCAAAAATGAGCGGTCCAAGGACTGATTCCTGAGGGACTCCACTTTTGACTGGCCTCTTTGTAGAGGTGGACTCCCGAATTCCAACATCCTGGGTCCTGTCTGTGAGCCAGTTGGCTATCCACCAGGTGACATACGGGTTTTTACCTAACCTCTAGAGTTTGTCAACAATGCCCAAGTGGGACATTGTGTCAACTGCCTTGGCCAAGTCAAGGTAGGCAGTGTGAATGATTTTACCCTCATCCATTGATTTGGTGACCCTCGCAAGACGTCTATCAAGTTGAGAAGACATGATCTGCACTTGACAATACCAAACTGGGATGTATCCAGTGCCTGTAGGTTTACTATATCTCTACTGATCATCTTCAGGATAATTATTTCCATGGCTTTATATATAAGACTAGTGAGACTTATGGGTCTGCAGTTTCCAGGGTCTGCAGATGCCCCATCTTTGTGCAGAAGGATGATTGTTTTCTTTCTCCATTCATGAAGCATGAATCCTGTATGGAAGCTACAGCTAAATAGTAGTTCCAGACGCCGTCCAGATGAGTAATGCATGATTTGTATGAGGAACACAGTGACTGTTGGGATGCATGATCTGTTTGTGGAACACAGTGATGGATGTGATGCATAATTTGAGGAACACAGTGACTGTTCTGATGCATGATTTGTATGAGGAACACAGTGACAGCTGTGAGGCATGATTTGTATGAGGAACACAGTGACTTTTGTGATGCATGATTTGTATGATGCACACAGTGACTGTTGTGATGTATGTTTTGTATGAGGAACACATTGACTGTTGTGATGCGTGATTTGTATGAGGAATATGGTGACTGTTGTAATGTATGATTTGCATAAGAAACACAGTGACTGCTGTGATGCATGACTTGTATGAGGAACACAGTGACTGTTGTGATGCATGATTTGTACGAGGAACACAGTGACTATTGTGATGCATTATTTGATTGAGGAACACAGTGACTGTTGTGATGCATGATTTGTATGAGGAACACAGTGACTGTTGTGATGCATGATTTGTATGTGGAAAGCAGTGATGGTTGTAAATCGTAATTTGTATGAGGAACACAGTGACTATTGTGATGCATGATTTGTACGAGGAACACAGTAGCTGTTGTGATGCATGATTTGTACGAGGAACACAGTGATTGTTGTGATGCATGATTTGTATGAGGAACACAGTGACTGTTATGATGCATGATTTGTATGTGGAACACAGTGATCGTTGTGATGCATAATTTGTATGATGAACACAGTGAGTATTGTGATGCATGATTTGTACGAGAAACAGACTGACTGTTGTGATGCATGATTTGAATGAGGGACACAGTTAGTGTTGTGTTGCATGATTTCTATATAGGACACAGTGATAATTCTGATGCATGATTTGTATGAGAAACACAGTGACTGTTGTGATGCATGATTTGTATGAGGGACACAGTGATGGTTGTAATGCATGATTTGTATGGGAACAGAGTGACTTTTGTGATGCACGATTTGTATGAGGAACACAGTGATGGTTGTGATGCATGATTTGTATGAGGAACACAGCGACTGTTGTGTTGCATGATTTGTATGAGGGACACAGTGATTGTTGTGATGCATGATTTGTATGAGGAATACAGTAATGGTTGTGTTGCATGATTTGTATGAGGGACACAGTGATTGTTGTGTTGCATGATTTATATGAGGGACACAGTGATGGTTGTGATGCATGATTTGTATGAGGGACACTGTGATTGTTGTGTTGCATGATTTATATGAGGGACACAGTGATGGTTGTGATGCATGATTTGTATGAGGAACACAGTGACTGTTGCATTGCATGATTTTTATGAGGGACACAGTGATTATTCTGATGCATGATTTGCATGAGGAACACAGTGACTGTTGTGGTGCATTATTTGTATGAGGAACACAGTGACTGTTGTGATGCATGATTTGTATGAGGAACACAGTGACTGTTGTAAAGCATGATTTGTATGAATAAAAAAGTGATGGTTGTGATGCATGATGGAACACAGTGATTTTTGTGATGCATGGCTTGTACGAGGAATGCAGGGACTACTGTGATGCATGCTTTGTATGAGAAACACAGTGACTGTTGTGATGTATGATTTGTATGAGAAACACAGTGACTGTTGTGATGCATGATTTGTTTGAGAAACACAGTGACGTCTGTGATGAATGATTTGCATAAGAAACACAGTGATGGCTGTGATGCATGATTTATATGAGGAACACAATGACAATTGTGATGTATGATTTGTATGAAAAACACAGTGACAGTTGTGATGTATGATTTTTATGAGGAACACACTACTTTTGTGATGCATGATTTGTATGAGGAACAGAGTGATGGTTAGGTTGCATGATTTGTTTGAGGAACACAGTGATGATTGTGATGCATGATTTGTACAAAGAACACAATTACTGTTGTAAAACATGATTTGTATGAGGAACACAGTGATGGTTAGGTTGCATGATTTGTTTGAGGAACACAGTGATGATTGTGATGCATGATTTGTACAAAGAACACAATTACTGTTGTAAAACATGATTTGTATGAGAAACACACTGCTATAACTTCCATCTATCCACTATACTATCTTCCTTCACAACTCATCCTCATTTTCAAACTCCCCCAAACTCTTCCCTCATTTCTTTGTACCCTGCTCTATCCCTTTCATAACTCACTTCTTCTTTCTACTTCACCTATTTATACTACCTTATCCCAACCCAACATTACTCTCTATTATGGCTCCATCAAATAAACATATCCTCTTAAACATACTACTGTTAACCACCAGAATGACCTCACTTACCATACCTTACTTACTCACCCACTTTGAATATCTTTCTCTCCCTGAACAAAGCCCTTATATCCGGCAAACAATAACACCCTCTGTCATCTGCTCCCATAACCACAGCAACATAACCTGTATGTCCAGCTATATCCTACCAAAATTCCACAGAACACACCACATTACCTATTTCTCTTCCAAAAAGATTCTTCCTAACCACTTTAAACTCCTTAAATCTCTACAGCACCCCCAGCAAAACCCCCTCATAGATGGTGATATCTATCCAAATCCTGGCCCAAATAATAACTATACCAACAACCAAATCAATTTAACATCACCTACAGTCTCTACACTAACAAAACCAAGAAACTCCCTCCTAATAGGCCACCTTAACATTAGAAGTGTAAACAATAAAATTTCCCATCTACATGCTCTCCTTGATGTTCACTCATTTGACATACTATGTCTTACAGAAACTTGGCTTAAACCATCTACTCTAGACCAGGAAATTACCCCTCCAGGATGTAACATCCTTAGAAATGACCGAAAAACCAAAAAAGGTGGAGGTATAGCCATTATTTATAAATCTAACCTCCAAATTACCCCCATTAATTATCTTCCATTATTTGCCACCAGTTCAGAAATCCTAACTACCAAACTCCAAATCAATAATTCCAAATCAATCTACCTTCTCTGTATGTATCTACCCCCAGGTAATAATACCATTACTCTTGAGAACCTACTTCTTCATCTCTCTACCCAACTACCTCAGGAGACCATTATGCTTGGTGACTTTAACATAGACTGGTCCAATTGTAATTCTATGAACCCTACCAATCACATAAACCTTTTTGGTTTCACACAATTAATAACAACTCCCACAAGAATCCACAAACCCAGTAACAAGGAAACTACTCTGGATTGGATCCTTATTAATAGTCACCCTAACAATTATACTCCAGGAACCCTTCCTGATGATATCAGCGACCACATGCTTACCTACATTATTAGACAAAATGTCCATCATCCAAACACTCATAACATCAAAACCTCTCGCTCAAAAAGATTCTTAAATCCTGACAGCTTCCTAATGGAGCTGCAAGCATGTGACTGGTCACCACTAATCCATCTAGAACTTGATGAAGTCATTACCCACTTTAATACTAACTTTCTTCCAATCCTTGACTGCCATGCTCCTATACGCACTACTAGAATAAAAACCAAATCTGCCCCTTGGCTCACAAAACAAACCAGGCAGAAGATACTCCTTAGAAATAAAATCTGGGCAAAATGGAGAGCTACCAAATGCCCAACAAATCACATTCACTATAAACAGCTAAGGAACGCCACTAAAAAGGATATTCTTAGAGATAAAAAAGATTTCTACCTTCAACTACAACAAACCAATCAACAAACTCCTCAAAAGTTTTGATCAGGAATAAACAAACTCATTCATCCAGGCAACACCACTACTCCAGACCCAACTGGCTTCAACCATAATAACTCCACCCTGATCCCCGATGCCTTTAATAACTACTTTACCGAAGCCATTCTAACACTAGCTAATTCTTTACCACCCCCCACCACTTTCCAAACTAACACCTACCTACCTTTCAGATACAACCAGTATCTACATCCCTCATCTGTAAACTACTTCAAAAACTTAAACCTTGCACCCCTTCCGCTGACCGTCTCCCATCCGAATTCCTACAAATAGCCGCAAAAGCCATAGCATACCCAATCTCCATCATTATCAACAGGACTATTACAGAAGGCAAAATCCCTGCACTATGGAAGATATCCCATATTATCCCACTTCACAAAGGTGGTCCTTCTACTGAGCTTTCTAACTATCACCCTATCACCTTACTTTCCCCTCTAGCTAAGATAATGGAAAAATGTGTTCACAAACAATTACTTACTCACCTACTACAAAATAACCTACTTGCAAACTGCCAACATGGCTTTAGGCCATTCCACAGCACATCGACTGCCCTCTTATCCTTTACAGATTCCATAAATAAAAATCGTAACAATAACTCTTTCTCCTCTGCCCTATTTATTGACCTGTCTAAAGCCTTTGATATGGTTAACCACAAATCACTACTAGACAAACTAATTGCCCATTCTCTTAACCCTCAAGCTATACAATGGTTTAGGTCATATCTGGAAAATAGACAGCAAGCTGTTCTTTGGCAAAACAATTTATCTTCACTACTACCAGTCAATATCGGAGTACCCCAGGGCTCTATCCTAGGTCCCCTTCTCTTTTCTTTATTTATTAACAATCTACACAACGACATACCACAAGCCACATGTATTCAATATGCTGATGACTCCACCTTAATCTGTACTGCCAAGAACATAGCCACTCTACACTCTCTTACCCAAACTGTTTTTCAAAATGTTGAAAATTGGTTTATGCAACACTGCCTCCTCCTAAATCCTAAAAAAACTAAGTTACTGCTTTTCACCCCTACTCACAAATCACCTACTCCATTCCCTCCAACAATGGTACTATCATTACCCCAGATACTACTACCCGCCTTCTAGGTGTAACTATTGATAATCGTCTCAGCTTTGACGAACACATCAACTCCACTATAAAGTCTGTTAATAAAAAACTTGGTACCCTCTATAGAATCAAAGCCTTCCTTACCCCTTCTGCTAAGAAAACTATTGCCCAAACACACCTCATTTCTACCCTTTTCTATGCCTCTATCATTTATACTAACCTATCCAAAACTAATCTCTTGAAACTCTCCACCTGTTATAATAGCATAGCTAGATTTATCACAAGCTCCCTCTTTAAAACTCACCACTGCATTAATCTCAAACAACTAGGTTGGCTAGAATTGAAAAAACACATAATCTGTCAACAATTACTCATCACACAAAAGATCCTATACCATCCTAACAACACCCCT
Organism: Protopterus annectens; assembly: GCF_019279795.1. Taxonomy (NCBI): domain Eukaryota; kingdom Metazoa; phylum Chordata; order Ceratodontiformes; family Protopteridae; genus Protopterus; species Protopterus annectens. Next base: position 399,434,986 of record NC_056742.1, on the reverse strand, counting down.
ATCCTTACTAATCTAATTACACCTTATACAAATCTTTCCACACTATGTTCTGCTAATAAGCTTCTAGTTTCCTCTAAAAAAGATAAAAACAAAGCTGGGGATTCTCTCTTTTCAAACACTGCAGGAAAAATCTGGAACCAGCTTCCCTCAGAATTATCTTGCCAAGCTTCTACTTCTCTTTTTAAAAAACATCTAAAAGAACATCTAAAAACTCATTGGCTTTGCCCATGCACTAACCCTGACTGACATGGGTCTCTCAACTTTTATTTTTAATTACCCCTTTTCCCTACTCCTTTTACCTAACTATCCAATTCATATTACTTCTCCGTCTTTGAATGATGTATACACCACTTGTCCTCTCCTCCCTACCTGAGACTTGCACATACCTTCTACTGTGTGATGCATAATCAGTTAGTAGAGTCTCTACTAACCTTGCTATAATTTGACATGTATTTTATTTACTCCTTTAGACTATTCTACTCACTATGATAGCTATGTATGTATGTTTATAAATTGTTAACTGTTGTAGTTCAATAATGTATCATGAATTCTCATTTTAAAACTAATACTAAATTATTCTGTAATCCTTCTTATGCCTATACATTGTTAAATTTCGCACCGTTCATGCTTGGAGCTTTTCTCCCCAGGCCTCCACTGAAAATTGACATATATCCAGCTAGACTAGCCCGGTTAACAAATGTAAAATAAATAAATAAACACAGTGATGGTTAGGTTGCATGATTTGTTTGAGGAACACAGTGATGGTTGTGATGCATGATTTGTACAAAGAACACAGTGGCTGATGTGATGCATGATTTGTTGGAGGAACAAAGCGATTGCTGTGATACATTATTTTATGAGGAACACAGTGATTGTTGCAATGCATGATTTGTATGAGGAGCAAATAGGTGGATGTGACACTTGATTTGTATGAGGAAAACAGAGATGGTTGTGATGTATGATTTGTATGTGGAACACAATGATGTTTGTGAGGAACTGACTAGTGGCA
>NC_056742.1:399378032-399433477 GCF_019279795.1 Protopterus annectens | reverse complement strand
AAGCAGAAAACGGGATTTTGATGAAATCAAGAAACACAGTGAAAAAACACAGTGTTGTGGATAGACAAAAGGTTAAACAAAAATGATTTGTATGTGATTTTTTGAGGAACACTGAGGCCCAGGTGAAAGGAGAACACAGTGACTGTGTGTGCATGATTTTATAACACAGATGTAATGGAATGAGGAACAAATATGACTGTCATTGTATGTGGTGATGACTGTGTTTTGGGATATGAGAGACAAGGACTTTTGAGCATGTTGAGGTATGATTGATTTGATGGGAACACAAGATGATGACAATATGAAACAAGATGATCAATTTAACAATGTGTTGGTGATTAAAAGGGATTTGTGTCAGGGGGATGATGTGACAAGAGAATGGGGATTTGTCATGTTGGGTATTGGACCTTGTTTTCATGTTTGGAAGGGAAAAAACATATGGTATCACAAAGGATAAGAAACTAAGGAATGCATGCATGAATTAAATGATGGATCAAATTTTGGGAGAACACAGTGACTGTGTAAGAAAAATGTTATGAGGACACAGTGTTTTATGCATGTTTGATTGGAGAACACAGTGATGATGATATTTGAAAGGGGAACACATGGTTGGTGGAGATGCACAGAGACATTGTGAATGTGGATGTGTTTGTGAAGATAAACACGGGAAACTGGTTTGATGAATAGGAATTTTTGGAAACACCCTTATTTGTATAAAACAGTGACTGTGATGCATTTGAACAGAAAGGTTTGATTTTTAAACTCAAAAGTATGGGAAAAATTTTTATGAGGGAAAAATATGGATATGAACATGGGGAAAGGACTGTATTATGGAAGACAGAATGAATTATGGATACAAAGAGAACACAGTGATTTTGGTGAAAATTTCATGTAAAAAGTGATTTGTTGGAAAGAGATTTTATAAAGAATGAAAAAAGTGATGCATGGGTGATAACAAAACCCAAAACTTGGGATGTTGTTTTGAGGAAAACAAAATTTGAAGGAGGATTGGGTGAGAAAAAGGGAAGGTTGTGTATGAAGAAAACAGGAAATTTGGAGGGAGATTGCACAGGATGGAATGGCTTTTTTTATGAGGAACCAGTGATTTTTGATGATGATTTTGAAAAAAACATGAGGAAAAACAGTGAGGGCAAATTTTAAAAAGGGAAACAAAAAGAGGTGATCTGATGTTGAGGGAAAACAAAAAACACATCAATGGGACCAGATGGTGTTTTTGGGAAAATGATAAGGGAACACAAAACTTTGTTGTTTGATGAAAAGAGTGGGAAACATGTTTTGGGGGTGAAAGATCCTGAAAAAGAGTTTATGTTGTGGGGAAAGGATTTGACCAGATTTTGGGGGAAACAGTGTTTGGGTTTTTGGGGAGATTTTTGGGATTTTTTTAAACACACAAAGGGTTGGGAAGGGGAAGATGGCACAGATGGATGTTTTGAACAAAAATTTATGTTAAACTTTATAAACACATGATGGGGGCATGGTAAGGACAGAAAAAGTGTTGTGGAATGGATCCATTTTTAAAAGGGGCTCGTTTGGGATTTTTGTAGAGGAACACAGTGATGTTGTGATGATATGAAAGGGAATAATTGGAAAAGATTGTATGAAACACAACTTTAGAAAAAGGAAAAGTATGTCATTTGGAAAACAGTGACAATTACATGTGGATATATTGTAGAAGAAGTCTTTGGATGGGGAAAAAAAACACAGTGGTGGGATTTTTGAAAAAATTGGGGATTTTTGTATGAGGGAAAAAAAAAGTGATGGTTGTGTTTTGTATAAAAATTTTGTATTTTTTTGGAAACAAAAACATTTTTAAAATGGTTGTGATTTTTAAAAAAAAAAAAAAAAAAAAAAAAAAAAAAAAAAAAAAAAAAAAAAAAAAAAAAAAAAAAAAAAAAAAAAAAAAAAAAAAAAAAAAAAAAAAAAAAAAAAAAAAAAAAAAAAAAAAAAAAAAAAAAAAAAAAAAAAAAAAAAAAAAAAAAAAAAAAAAAAAAAAAAAAAAAAAAAAAAAAAAAAAAAAAAAAGGGGGGGGGGGGGGGGGGGGGGGGGGGGGGGGGGGGGGGGGGGGGGGGGGGGGGGGGGGGGGGGGGGGGGGGGGGGGGGGGGGGGGGGGGGGGGGGGGGGGGGGGGGGGGGGGGGGGGGGGGGGGGGGGGGGGGGGGGGGGGGGGGGGGGGGGGGGGGGGGGGGGGGGGGGGGGGGGGGGGGGGGGGGGGGGGGGGGGGGGAAAAAAACCAAATGATACATGATTTGAATGTGGAATACAGTGACTGTTGTGATGGATGATTTGTATGAGGAACACAGTGATTGTTGTGATGCATGGCTTGTACGAGGAATGCAGTGACTGCTGTGATGCATAATTTGTATGAGTAACACAGTGACAGTTGTGATTTATGATTTTTATGAGGAACACACTGACTGTTGTGTTCCATGATTTGTATGAGGAACACAGTGACAGTTGTGATGTACGATTTGTATGAAGAACACAGTGACAGTTGTGATTTATGATTTTTATGAGGAACACACTGACCTTTGTGATGCTTGATTTGTTTGAGGAACACAGTGACTGTTCTGATGTATGATTAGTATGAGGAACACAGTGGTGGATGTGATGCTTGATTTGTATGAGGAACACAGTGTTCATTGGGTTGCATGATTTGCTTGAGGAACACAGTGACTGTTATGATGCAAGATTTGTATAAGGAACACAGTGATTGTTGTGATGCATAATTTGAATGTGAAACATAGTGACTGTTGTGATGGACGATTTGTATGAGGAACACAGTGATGGTTGTGATGCATGATTTATACAAGGAACACAGTGACTGTTGTGATGCATGATTTGTATGAGGAACTGAGTGACTGTTATGATGCATAATTTGTATGAGGAACACAGTGACTGTTGTGATGCATGATTTGTATGAGGAACACAGTGATTGTAGTGATGCATAATTTGAATGAGGAACACAGTGAATGTTGTGATGCATTCTTTGTATGAGGAACACAGTGATGGTTGTGATGCATGACTTGTATGATGAACACAGTGATGGCTGTGATCCATGATTTATATAAGGAACACAGTGAATGTTGTGTTGCATGATTTGTATGAGGATCACAGTGAATGTTGTAATTCATGATTTGTATGAAGGACACAGTGATTGTTGTGATGCATGATTTGTATGACGAACACAGTGACTGTTGTAATGCCCGCCTTGTATGAGGAACACAGTGATGGTTGTGATGCATGATTTGTATGAGGAATACAGTGACTGTTGTAATGCATGATTTGTATGAGGGGCACAGTGATTGTTGTGATGCATGATTTATAAGAGGAACACAGTGACTGTTGTGATGCATGATTTATATGAGGGAAACAGTGTTTGTTGTGATGCATGATTTGTATGAGGAACACAGTGACTGTTGTGATCCATGATTTGTATGAGGGACACAGTGATTGTTGTGTTGCATGATTTGTATGAGGGACACAGTGATCATTCTGATGCATGATTTGTATGATGAACACAGTGATGGTTGTGATGCATGATTTGTATGACAAACAGTGACTGTTTTGTTGCATGGTTTGTATGAGGGGCACAGTGATTGTTGTGATGCACGATTTGCATTAGTAACACAGTGACTGTTGTGATGCATGATTTGTATGAGAAACACAGTGACGGTTGTGACGCATGCATTGTATGAGGAACACAGTGACTGTTGTGTTGCATGGTTTGTATGAGGAACACAGTGATTGTTGTGATGCATGATTTGTATGAGGAACACAGTGACTGTTGTGATGCATGATTTGCATGATTAACACAGTGACTGTTGTGATACATGATTTGTATGAGGAGCACAGTGAATGTTGTGATGTATGATTTGTATGAGGAACACAGTGACTTTTGTGATGCATGATTTGCATGATTAACACAGTGATGGATGTGGTGCATGATTTGTATGACAAACACAGTGATTGTTGTGATGTATGATTTGTATGAGGAGCACAGCGGTGAATGTGATGCATGATTTGTATGAGGAACACAGTGATGGTTGTGTTGCATGATTTGTATGAGGAATACAGTGACTGTTGTAATGCATGATTTGTATGAGGAACACAGTGACTGTTGTGATGGATGATTTGTATGAGGAGCACAGTGACAGTTGTGATGCATGATTTGTATGAGGAACACAGTGACTGTTGTGATGTATGATTTGTATGAGGAACACAGTGATGGTTGTTATGCATGATTTGTATGAGAAACCCAGTGACGGTTGTGATGCATGATTTGTATGAGGAAAACAGTGACTGTTGTGATGCATGATTTGTATGAGGAACACAGTGATGGTTGTGATGCATGATTTATACAAGGAACACAGTGACTGTTGTGATGCATGATTTGTATGAGGAACACAGTGATTGTAGTGATGCATAATTTGAATGAGGAACACAGTGAATGTTGTGATGCATTCTTTGTATGAGGAACACAGTGACTGTTGTGATGGACGATTTGTATGAGGAACACAGTGATGGATGTGATGCCTGGTTTGTATGAGGAACACAGTGACTGTTGTGATGCATGATTTGTATGAGGAACACAGTGACTGTTGTGGTGCATGATTTATATGAGGAACACAGTGACTGTTGTGATGCATGATTTGTATGAGGAACACAGTGACTGTTGTGGTGCATGATTTGTATGAGGAACACAGTGACTGTTGTGATGCATGATTTGAATGAGGAACACAGTGATTGTTGTGATGCATTCTTTGTATGAGGAACACGGTGACTGTTTTGATGCATGATTTGTAGGAGGAACACAGTGACTGTTGTGATACATGATTTGTAGGAGGATCACAGTGACTGTTGTGATGTATGATTTGTATGAAGAACACAGTGACTGTTGTGTTGCATGATTTGTATGAGGAATACGGTGACTGTTGTGATGCATGATTTGCATAAGAAACACAATGATGGCTGTGATGCATGATTTGTATGAGGAACACAGTGACTGTTGTGATGCATGATTTGCATAAGAAACACAATGATAGCTGTGATGCATGATTTGTATGAGGAACACAGTGACTGTTGTGATGCATGATTTGTATGAGGAACACAGTGACTTTTTTGATGCATGATTTGTATAAGAAACAGTGATGGTTGTGATGTGTGATTTGTATGAGGAACACAGTGACTTTTGTGATGTATGATTTGTATGAGGAGCACCTTGGTGGATGTGATGGTTGATTTGTATGAGGAACCGAGTGATTTTTATAATGCATGATTTATATGAGGAACACAGTGGTGGCTGTGATGCTTTTGTATGAGGAACACAGTGATGGTTGTGATGCATAATTTGTATGAGGAATACAGTGAGTGTTGTGATGCATGATTTGTATGAGGAACACAGTGATTGTTGTGATGCATGATTTGAATGTGGAATACAGTGACTGTTGTGATGGACGATTTGTATGAGGAACACAGTGATTGTTGTAATGCATGATTTGTATGTGGAAAACAGTGATGGTTGTGATGCAGAATTTGTATGAGAAACACAGTGAGTGCTGTGATGCATGATTTGTATGAGGAACACAGTGACTGTTGTGATGCATAATTTGTATGAGGAACACAGTGACTGTTGTGATGCATAATTTGTATGGGGAACACAGTGACTGTTGTGATGCATGATTTGTATGAGGAACACAGTGATTGTTGTGATGCATGATTTGAATGTGGAACACAGTGATGGTTGTGATGGACGATTTGTATGAGGAACACACTGTTGGTTGCATGAAGAATGCAGTGATGGTTGTGATGCATGATTTGTACAAGGAACAGAGTGACTGTTGTGGTGCATGATTTGTATGATGAACACAGTGACTGTTGTGATGCATGATTTGTGCGAGGGACATAATGTTTGTTGTGATGCATGATTTGAATGAGGAACAAAGTGATTTGTATGAGGAACACAGTGACTGTTGTGATGCATGATTTGAATGAGAAACACAGTGATTGTTGTGATTAATGATTTGTATGAAGAAAACAGTAACTTTTGTGATGCATGATTTGTATGAGAAACACAGTGACTGTTGTGGTACATGATTTGAATGAGGAACACAGTGATGGTTGTGATGCATGATTTATATGAGAAACACAGTGACTGTTGTGATGTATGATTTATATAAGGAACACAGTGATTGTTGTGATGCATGATTTGAATGAGGAACAAAGTGATTGTTGTGATGCACGAATTGTATGAGAAACACAGTGACTGTTGTGATGCATGATTTGAATGAGGAACACAGTGATGGTTGTGATGCATGATTTATATGAGGGAAAAGTGTTTGTTGTGATGCATGATTTGTATGAGGAACACAGTGACTGTTGTGATGCACGATTTGTATGAGGAACACAGTGATGGTTGTGATGCATGATTTGTATGAGGAATACAGTAATTCTTGTGATGTGTGATTTGTATGAGGAACACAGTAACTTTTGTGATGCATGATTTGTATGAGGAACACAGTAACTTTTGTGATGCATGATTTGTATTAGGAACACTGAATGTTGTGATGTTTGATTTGAAAGAGGAACTCAGTGATGAATGTGATGAATGATTTGTATGAGAAACACAGTAATTCTTGTGATGCATGATTTGTATGAGGAACACAGTGACTGTTGTGATGCATGATTTGTATGAGGAACACAGTGACTGTTGTGGTGCATGATTTGTATGAGGCACACAGTGACTGTTGTGATGCATGATTTGTTTGAGGAACACAGTGATGGTTGGGTTACATGATTTCTATGAGTTACACAGTGATGGTTGTGATGGACGATTTGAATGAGGAACACACTGTTGGTTGCATGAAGAATGCAGTGATGGTTGTGATGCATGATTTATACAAGGAACACAGTGACTGTTGTGATGCATGATTTGTATGAGGAACTGAGTGACTGTTATGATGCATAATTTGTATGAGGGACATAATGTTTGTTGTGATGTATGATTTGTATGAGGAACACAGTGATTTGTATGAGGATCACAGTGACTGTTGTGATGCATGATTTGAATGAGAACACAGTGATTGTAGTGATGCATTCTTTGTATGAGGAACACAGTGACTGTTTTGATGCATGATTTGTAGGAGGAACACAGTGACTGTTGTGATACATGATTTGTATGAGGAACACAGTGATCATTGTGATGTATGATTTGTATAAGGAAACACAGTGACTGTTGTGATGTTTGATTTGAATAAGAAATGCAATGACTGTTGTGATGCATGATTTGAGGAACACACTAAATGTTCTTATGCATGATTTGTATGAGGAGCACAGTGAATGTTGTGATGTATGATTTGTATGAGGAACACAGTGACTTTTGTGATGCATGATTTGCATGATTAACACAGTGAATGTTGTGATACATGATTTGAATGAGGGAACAGTGACTGTTGTCATTCACGATTTGTATGAGGAGCACCATGATGGTTGTGATGCATGATTTGAATGTGGACACAGTGACTGTTGTAATGCATGATTTGTATGAGGAACACATTGATGATTGTGATGCATGATTTGTATGATGAACACATTGACTGTTGTGTTGCATGTTTTGAATGAGTAACACAGTGACTGTTGTGATGCATGACTTGTATGATGAACACAGTGATGGCTGTGATCCATGATTTATATAAGGAACACAGCGACTGTTGTGTTGCATGATTTCTATGAGGATCACAGTGATTGTTGTAATGCATGATTTGTATGAGGAGCAAAGTGGTGGATGTGACACTTGATTTGTATGAGGAAAACAGAGATGGTTGTGATGTATGATTTGTATGTGGAATACAGTGATGGTTGTGATGTCCAATTTGTATGAGGAACACAGTGATGGTTGTGATGCATAATTTGTATGAGGTACACAGTGAGTGTTGTGATGCATGATTTGTACGAGGAACACAGTGACTGTTATGATGCATGATTTGTACGAGGAACACAGTGACTGTTGTGGTGCATGATTTGTATGTGGAATACAGTGATGGTTGTGATGCATAATTTGTATGAGGTACACAGTGAGTGTTGTGATGCATGATTTGTACGAGGAACACAGTGACTGTTGTGGTGCATGATTTGTATGAGGAACACAGTGACTGTTGTGGTGCTTGATTAGTATGAGGAACACAGTTGTGGATGTGATGCTTGATTTGTATGAGGAACACAGTGATTGTTGTAATGCATGATTTGTATGAGGAGCAAAGTGGTGGATGTGACACTTGATTTGTATGAGGAAAACAGAGATGGTTGTGATGTATGATTTGTATGTGGAACACAGTGATGGGTGTGATGTATAATTTGTATGAGGAACACAGTGATGGATGTGATGCCTGATTTGTATGAGGAACACAGTGACTGTTGTGATGCATGATTTGTATGTGGAACACATTGATGGTTGTGATGCATAATTTGTATGAGGAACACAGTGAGTGCTGTGATGCATGATTTGTATGAGGAACACAGTGACTGTTGTGATGCATGATTTGCAGGAGGAACACAGTGACTGTTGTGGTGCATGATTTGTATGAGGAACACAGTGACTGTTGTGATGCATGATTTGTATGAGGTACACTGATGGTTGTGATGCATGATTTTTATGAAGACCACAGTGATTTTTGTCATGCATGATTTGTATGAGGAACACAGTGACTGTTTTGATGCATGGTTTGTATGAGGAGCACATTGACTGTTGTGAGGCGTGACTTGTATAAGGAATACAGTGACTGTTGTGATGCATGATTTACATAAGAAACACAATGATGGCTGTGATGCATGATTTGTATGAGGAACACAGTGACTGTTGTGATGGATGATTTGTATGAGGAGCACAGTGACAGTTGTGATGTGTGATTTGTATGAGGAACACAGTGGTTTTTGTGATGCATGATTTGTATAAGGAACACAGTGGATGTTGTGATACATGAATTGAATGAGGAACACAGTGATGGATGTGATGCATGATTTGTATGAGAAACACAGTGACAGTTGTGATGTGTGATTTGTATGAGGAACACAGTGACTTTTGTGATGTATGATTTGTATGAGGAGCACATTGGTAGATGTGATGGTTGATTTGTATGAGGAACCGAGTGATTTTTATAATGCATGATTTGTATGAGGAACACAGTGGTGGATGTGATGCTTTATTTGTATGAGGAACACAGTGATTGTTGTGATGCATGATTTGAATGTGGAATACAGTGACTGTTGTGATGGATGATTTGTATGAGGAACGCAGTGATTGTTGTGATGCATGGCTTGTACGAGGAATGCAGTGACTTCTGTGATGCATAATTTGTATGAGTAACACAGTGACTGCTGTGATGCATGATTTGTATGAGGAACACAGTGACTGTTGTGTTCCATGATTTGTATGAGGAACACACTGACAGTTGTGATGTATGATTTGTATGAAGAACACAGTGACAGTTGTGATGTATGATTTTTATGAGGAACACACTGCCTTTTGTGATGCTTGATTTGTTTGAGGAACACAGTGACTGTTCTGATGTATGATTAGTATGAGGAACACAGTTGTGGATGTGATGCTTGATTTGTATGAGGAACACAGTGTTGGTTGGTTTGCATGATTTGTTTGAGGAACACAGTGACTGTTATGATGCAAGAGTTTTATAAGGAACACAGTGAATGTTGTTATGCATAATTTGAATGTGAAACACAGTGTCTGTTGTGATGGATGATTTGTATGAGGAACACAGTGATGGTTGTGATGCATGATTTATACAAGGAACACAGTGACTGTTATGATGCATGATTTGTATGACGAACACAGTGACTGATGTGATGCATGATTTGTTGGAGGAACAAAGCGATTGTTGTGATACATTATTTTTATGAGGAACACAGTGATTGTTGTAATGCATGATTTGTATGAGGAGCAAAGTGGTGGATGTGACAGTTGATTTGTATGAGGAAAACATTGATGGTTGTGATGTATGATTTGTATGTGGAATACAGTGATGGTTGTGATGTCCAATTTGTATGAGGAACACAGTGACGGATGTGAGGCATAATTTGTATGAAGAACACAGTGACTAATGTGATGCATGATTTATTTGAGGAACACAGTGACTGTTGTGATGCATGATTTGTATGTGGAAAACAGTGATTGTAGTAAAGCATAATTTGTATGAGGAACACAGTGACTATTGTGATGCATGATTTGTATGTGGAACACAGTGATGGTTGTGATGCATAATTTGTATGAGGTACACACTGAGTGTTGTGATGCATGATTTGTACGAGGAACACAGTGACTGTTATGATGCATGATTTATATGAGGAACACAGTGACTGTTGTGGTGCATGATTTATATGAGGAACACAGTGACTGTTGTGATGCATGATTTGTATGAGGAACACAGTGACTGTTGTGGTGCATGATTTGTATGAGGAACACAGAGACTGTTGTGATGCATGGTTTGTATGAGGAACAGATTGACTGTTGTGTTGCATGATTTGTATGAGGAATACGGTGACTGTTGTGATGCATGATTTGCATAAGAAACACAATGATGGCTGTGATGCATGATTTGTATGAGGAACACAGTGACTGTTGTGATGCATGATTTGCATAAGAAACACAATGATAGCTGTGATGCATGATTTGTATGAGGAACACAGTGACTGTTGTGATGCATGATTTGTATGAGGAACACAGTGACTTTTTTGATGCATGATTTGTATAAGAAACAGTGATGGTTGTGATGTGTGATTTGTATGAGGAACACAGTGACTTTTGTGATGTATGATTTGTATGAGGAGCACCTTGGTGGATGTGATGGTTGATTTGTATGAGGAACCGAGTGATTTTTATAATGCATGATTTATATGAGGAACACCGTGGTGGATGTGATGCTTTATTTGTATGAGGAACACAATGATGGTTGTGATGCATAATTTGTATGAGGAATACAGTGAGTGCTGTGATGCATGATTTGTACGAGGAACACAGTGAGTGTTGTGATGCATGATTTGTACGAGGATCACATTGACTGTTGTGATGTGTGATTTGTATGAGGAACACAGTGGCTGTTGTGATGCATGATTTGTATGTGGAACACGGTGATGGCTGCGATGCATAATTTGTATGAGAAACACAGTGAGTGCTGTGATGCATGATTTGTACGAGGAACACAGTGACTGTTGTGATGCATAATTTGTACGAGGAACACAGTGACTGTTGTGGTGCATGATTTGTATGAGGAACACAGTGACTGTTGTGGTGCATGATTTGTATGAGGAACACAGTGATTGTTGTGATGCATGATCTGAATGTGGAACACAGTGACTGTTGTGATGTACAATTTGTATAAAGAACACAGTGTTGGTTGCATGGGGAATGCAGTGATGGTTGTGATTCATGATTTGTACAAGGAACAGAGCGACTGTTGTGGTGCATGATTTGTATGAGGAACACAGTGACTGTTGTGATGCATGATTTGTGTGAGGGACAGAATGTATGTTGTGATGTATGATTTGTATGAGGAACACAGTGATTTGTATGAGGAACACAGTGACTGTTGTGATGCATGATTTGAATGAGAAACACAGTGATTGTTGTGATTAATTCTTTGTATGAAGAAAACAGTGACTATTGTGTTGCATGCTTTGTATAAGGAACACAGTGACTGTTGTAATGCCCAATTTGTATGAGGAACACAGTGATGGTTGTGAATCATGATTTACATGAGAAACCCAGTGACTGTTGTGATGTTTGATTTGTATAAGAAACGCAATGACTGTTGTGATGCATGATGTGAATGACGAACACACTAAATGTTCTTATGCATGATTTATATAAGGAACACAGTGACTGTTGTGATGCATGATTTGCATAAGAAACACAATGATAGCTGTGATGCATGATTTGTATGAGGAACACAGTGACTGTTGTGATACATGATTTGTATGAGGAACACAGTGACTTTTTTGATGCATGATTTGTATAAGAAACAGTGATGGTTGTGATGTGTGATTTGTATGAGGAACACAGTGACTTTTGTGATGTATGATTTGTATGAGGAGCACCTTGGTGGATGTGATGGTTGATTTGTATGAGGAACCGAGTGATTTTTATAATGTATGATTTATATGAGGAACACCGTGGTGGATGTGATGCTTTATTTGTATGAGGAACACAATGATGGTTGTGATGCATAATTTGTATGAGGAATACAGTGAGTGCTGTGATGCATGATTTGTACGAGGAACACAGTGAGTGTCGTGATGCATGATTTGTATGAGGATCACATTGACTGTTGTGATGTGTGATTTGTATGAGGAACACAGTGGCTGTTGTGATGCATGATTTGTATGTGGAACACGGTGATGGTTGCGATGCATAATTTGTATGAGAAACACAGTGAGTGCTGTGATGCATGATTTGTACGAGGAACACAGTGACTGTTGTGATGCATAATTTGTACGAGGAACACAGTGACTGTTGTGGTGCATGATTTGTATGAGGAACACAGTGACTGTTGTGGTGCATGATTTGTATGAGGAACACAGTGATTGTTGTGATGCATGATCTGAATGTGGAACACAGTGACTGTTGTGATGGAAAATTTGTATAAAGAACACAGTGTTGGTTGCATGGGGAATGCAGTGATGGTTGTGATTCATGATTTGTACAAGGAACAGAGCAACTGTTGTGGTGCATGATTTGTATGAGGAACACACTGACAGTTGTGATGTATGATTTGTTTGAGGACACAATGTATGTTGTGATGTATGATTTGTATGAGGAACACAGTGATTTGTATGAGGAACACAGTGACTGTTGTGATGCATAATTTGTATGTGGAACACAGTGATGGTTGTGATGCATAATTTGTATGAGGAACACAGTGACTGTTGTGATGCATGATTTATACGAGGAACACAGTGACTGTTGTATGAGGAACACAGTGATGGTTGTGATGCATGATTTATATGAGAAACCTAGTGACTGTTCTGATGTTTGATTTGTATAAGGAATACAGTGACTGTTGTGATGCATGATTTTTATTTGGAACACAGTGACGGTTGTGATGCATGATTTATATAAGAAACTCAATGACTGTTGTGATGCATGATTTGTATGAAGAACACAGTGACTGTTGTGATGCATGATTTGTATGAAGAACACAGTGACTTTTTCATGCATGATTTGTATGAGGAATACAGTGACTGTTGTCATTCACGATTTGTATGAGGAACACAGTGATGGTTGTGATGCATGATTTGAATGTGGAACACAGTGACTGTTGAAATGCATGACTTGTATGATGAACACAGTGATGGCTGTGATCCATGATTTATATAAGGAACACAGTGATGGCTGTGATCCATGATTTATATAAGGAACACAGTGAATGTTGTGTTGCATGATTTGTATGAGGATCACAGTGAATGTTGTAATTCATGATTTGTTGGAGGAACAAAGCGATTGTTGTGATACATTATTTTTATGAGGAACACAGTGATTGTTGTAATGCATGATTTGTATGAGGAGCAAAGTGGTGGATGTGACACTTGATTTGTATGAGGAAAACAGAGATGGTTGTGATGTATGATTTGTATGTGGAACACAATGATGTTTGTGATGTACAATTTGTATGAGGAACACAGTGATGGATGTGATACATAATTTGTATGAGGAGCACAGTGACTGTTGTGATGCATGATTTGTATGAAGAACACAGTGACTATTGTGATGCATGACTTATATGAGGAACACAGTGACTGTTGTGATGCATGATTTGTATGTGGAAAACAGTGATGGTTGTAAAGCGTAATTTGTATGAGGAACACAGTGACTATTGTGATGCATGATTTGTATGTGGAATACAGTGATGGTTGTGATGCATAATTTGTATGAGGTACACAGTGAGTGTTGTGATGCATGATTTGTACGAGGAACACAGTGACTGTTGTGATACATTATTTTTATGAGGAACACAGTGATGGTTGTTATGCATGATTTGTATGAGAAACCCAGTGACGGTTGTGATGCATGATTTGTATGAGGAAAACAGTGACTATTGTGCGGCACAATTTGTATGAGGAGCACCATGATGGTTGTGATGCATGATTTGAATGTGGACACAGTGATGGATGTGATGCATGATTTGTACGAGGAACACAGTGACTGTTGTGATGCATGATTTGTATGTGGAACACAGTGATCGTTGTGATGCATAATTTGTATGATGAACACAGTGAGTGTTGTGATGCATGATTTGTACGAGGAACACAGTGACTGTTGTGATGCATGATTTGTATGAGGAACACAGTGACTGTTGTGATGCATGATTTGTATGAGGAACACAGTGACTGTTGTAATGCATGATTTGTATGAGGAACACATTGATGATTGTGATGCATGATTTATATGAGGGAAACAGTGTTTGTTGTGATGCATGATTTGTATGAGGAACACAGTGACTGTTGTGATGCATGGTTTGTATGAGGAACACATTGACTGTTGTGATGCGTGACTTGTATAAGGAATACGGTGACTGTTGTGATGCATGATTTACATAAGAAACACAATGATGGCTGTGATGCATGATTTGTATGAGGAACACAGTGACTTTTGTGATGCATGATTTGTATGAGGAACACAGTGACAGTTGTGATGTGTGATTTGTATGAGGAACACAGTGACTTTTGTGATGCATGATTTGCATGAGGAACACAGTGAATGTTGTGATACATGATTTGAATGAGGGAAACAGTGATGGATGTGATGCATGATTTGTATGAGAAACACAGTGACGGTTGTGATGTGTGATTTGTATGAGGAACACAGTGACTTTTGTGATGTATGATTTGTATGAGGAGCACATTGGTAGATGTGATGGTTGATTTGTATGAGGAACCGAGTGATTTTTATAATGCATGATTTGTATGAGGAACACAGTGGTGGATGTGATGCATGATTTGTATGAGGAACACAGTGATTGTAGTGATGCATAATTTGAATGAGGAACACAGTGAATGTTGTGATGCATTCTTTGTATGAGGAACACAGTGACTGTTTTGATGCATGATTTGTAGGAGGAACACAGTGACTGTTGTGATACATGATTTGTATGAGGAACACAGTGATTGTTGTGATGCATGATTTGAATGTGGAACACAGTGACTGTTGTGATGGACAATTTGTATAAAGAACACAGTGTTGGTTGCATGGGGAATGCAGTGATGGTTGTGATGCATGATTTGTACAAGGAACAGAGTGACTGTTGTGGTGCATGATTTGTATGATGAACACAGTGACTGTTGTGATGCATGATTTGTGTGAGGGACAGAATGTATGTTGTGATGTATGATTTGTATGAGGAACACAGTGATTTGTATGAGGAACACAGTGACTGTTGTGATGCATGATTTGAATGAGAAACACAGTGATTGTTGTGATTAATTTGTATGAAGAAACAGTGACTATTGTGATGCATGATTTGTATGAGGAATACAGTGACTGTTGTAATGCATGATTTGTATGAGGAACACATTGATGGCTGTGATGCATGATTTATATGAGGAACACAGTGATGGTTGTGATGTTTGATTTGAATAAGAAATGCAATGACTGTTGTGATGCATGATTTGAATGACGAACACACTAAATGTTGTGATGCATGATTTATATAAGGAACACAGTGACTGTTGTGATGCATCATTTTTATTTGGAACACAGTGATGGTTGTGATACATGATTTGTATGAGGAACACAGTGACTGTTGTGATGCACGATTTGTATGAGGAACACAGTGATGGTTGTGATGCATGATTTGAATGTGGAACACAGTGACTGTTTTGTTGCATGGTTTGTATGAGGGGCACAGTGATTGTTGTGATGTATGACTTGTATGAGGAATGCAGTGATTGCTGTGATGCACGATTTGCATTAGTAACACAGTGACTGTTGTGATGCATGATTTGTATGAGAAACACAGTGACGGTTGTAATTCATGATTTGTATGAAGGACACAGTGATTGTTGTGATGCATGATTTGTATGACGAACACAGTGACTGTTGTGTTCCATGATTTGTATGAGGGACACAGTGATTGTTGTGTTGCATGATTTGTATGAGGGACACAGTGACAGTTGTGATTTATGCTTAGTATGAGGAACACAGTGAATGTTGTGATACATGATTTGAATGAGGGAACAGTGATGGATGTGATGGTTGATTTGTAGGAGAAACACAGTGACTGTTCTGATGTATGATTAGTATGAGGAACACAGTGGTGGATGTGATGCTTGATTTGTATGAGGAACACAGTGTTGGTTGGGTTGCAAGATTTGTTTGAGGAAAACAGTGACTGTTATGATACAAGATTTGTACAAGGAACACAGTGATTGTTGTGATGCATAATTTGAATGTGAAACGCAGTGACTGTTGTGATGGACGATTTGTATGAGGAACACAGTGATGGTTGTGATGCATGATTTATACAAGGAACACAGTGACTGTTGTGATGTATGATTTGTATGAGGAACACAGTGATTGTAGTGATGCATTCTTTGTATGAGGAACACAGTGACTGTTTTGATGCATGATTTGTAGGAGGACAAAGCAGTGGATGTGACAGTTGATTTGTTTGAGGAAAACAGTGATGGTTGTGATGCAGAATTTGTATGAGGAACACAGTGATTGTTGTGATGCATAATTTGTATGAGGAACACAGTGACTGTTGTGATGCATAATTTGTATGTGGAACACAGTGATGGTTGTGATGCATAATTTGTATGAGGAACACAGTGACTGTTGTGATGCATGATTTATACGAGGAACACAGTGACTGTCGAGGTGCATGACTTAAATGAGGAACAGAGTGACTGTTGTGATGCATGATTTGTATGATGAACACAGTGAGTGTTGTGATGCATGATTTGTACGAGGAACACAGTGACTGTTGTGATGCATGATTTGTATGTGGAACACAGTGATCGTTGTGATACATAATTTGCATGATGAACACAGTGAGTGTTGTGATGCATGATTTGTACGAGGAACACAGTGACTGTTGTGATGCATGATTTGTATGAGGAACACAGTGATTGTTGTGATGCATAATTTGTATGAGGAACACAGTGATTGTTATGATGCATGATTTGTATGTGGAACACAGTGATGGTTGTGATGCATAATTTGTATGGGGAACACAGTGACTGTTGTGATGCATGATTTCTACAAGGAACACAGTGAGTGTTGTGATGCATGATTTGTACGAGGAACACAGTGACTGTTGTGATGCATGATTTGTATGAGGAACACACTGACTGTTGTGATGCATGATTTGTATGTGGAACACAGATGGTTGTAATGCATGATTTGTATGAAGACAACAGTGGTTTTTGTGATGCATTGTTTGTATGAGGAACACAGTGACTGTTGTGATGCATGGTTTGTATGAGGAATACGGTGACTGCTGTGATGCATGATTTGCATAAGAAATACAGAGATAGCTGTGATGCATGATTTGTATGAGGAACACAGTGACTGTTGCTTTCCATGATTTGTTTGAAAAACACAGTGACTTTTCGCATGATTTGTATGAAGAACACAGTGATTGTTGTGATGCATGATTTGTATGAGGAATGCAGTGACTGCTGTGATGCATGATTTGTATGAGGAACACAGTGACTGCTGTGATGCATGATTTGTATGAGAACACAGTGACTTCTGTGATGCATGATTTGCATAAGGAACACAGTTACTGTTGTGTTCCATGATTTGTATAAAGAACAAAGTGATGTTTATGATACATGATTTGAATGAGGGAACAGTGATGGATGTGGTGCATGATTTGTATGACAAACACAGTGATTGTTGTGATGTATGATTTGTATGAGGAGCACAGCGGTGAATGTGATGATTTATTTGTATGAGAAACTGTGATTCTTTTAATTGATTTATATGAGGAACACAGTGATGGTTATGATGCATGATTTGTATAAGGAACAAAGTGATTGTTGTGAGGCATGATTTGAATGTGAAATACAGTGACTGTTGTGATGGACGATTTGTATGAGGAAGACAGTGATGGTTGTGATGCATGATTTGTATGAATAAAAAAGTGATGGCTGTGATGCATGATTTATATGAGGAACACAGTAATAGTTATGATGCATGCTTTATATAAGGAACTCAGTTATTGTTGTGATACATGATTTGAATGTGGAATACAGTGACTGTTGTGATGGATGATTTGAATGTGAAATACAGTGACTGTTGTGATGGACGATTTGTATGAGGAAGACAGTGATGGTTGTGATGCATGATTTGTACAAGGAACACAGTGACTGTTGTGATGCATGATTTGAATGTGAAATACAGTGACTGTTGTGATGGACGATTTTTATGAGGAACACAGTGATTGTTGTAATGCATGATTTTATGAGGAACACAGTGATTGTTGTGGTGCATGATTTGTATGAGGAGAACAGCAGTGGATGTGACACTTGATTTGTATGAGGAACACAGTGATTGTTGTAATGCATGATTTGTATGTGGAAAACAGTGATGGTTGTGATGCAGAATTTGTATGAGGAACACAGTGATGGATGTGATGCATAATTTGTATGACGAACACAGTGACTGTTGTGATGCATAATTTGTATGTGGAACACAGTGATGGTTGTGATGCATAATTTGTATGGGGAACACAGTGACTGTTGTGATGCATGATTTCTACAAGGAACACAGTGACTGTTGTGATGCATGATTTGTATGAAAAACACTGTGACTGTTGTGCTGCATGATTTGTATGAGGAACACAGTGACTGTTGTGATGCATAATTTGTATGAGGATCCTAGTGACTGTTGTGATGCATGATTTGTATGTGGAACATAGTGATGGTTGTGATGCATAATTTGTATGAGGAACACAGTGACTGTTGTGATGCATGATTTGTACGAGGAACACAGAGACTGTTGTGATGCATGATTTGTAATGGAACACAGTGACTGTTGTGATGCATAATTTGTATGTGGAACACAGTGATGGTTGTGATGCATAATTTGTATGAGGAACACAGTGACTGTTGTGATGCATGATTTGTATGAGGAAAACAGTGACTGTTGTGATGCATGATTAGTACAAGGAACACAGTGACTGTTGTGATGTATAATTTGTATTAGGAACACAGTGAATGTTGTGATACATGATTTTAATGAGGAATACAGTGATGGATGTGATGGATGATTTGTATGAAGACCACAGTAATTTTTGTGATGCATGATTTGTATGAGGAACACAGTGACTGTTGTGATGCATGGTTTGTATGAGAAACACATTGACTGTTGTGATGCGTGATTTGTATGAGGAATACGGTGACTGTTGTGATGCATGATTTGCATAAGAAACACAGTGATGGCTGTGATGCATGATTTGTATGAGTAAAACAGTGACTGTTGTGATGCATGATTTGTATGAGGAAACAGTGACTTTTGTTATGCATGATTTGTATGAGGAACACAGTGACTGTTGTGATGTATGATTTGTTTGAATGACAAAGTGATTATTCTGATGCATGATTTGTATGAAGAACACAATGACTGTGATGCATAATTTGTATGAGGGGCACAGTGATTGTTGTGATGCATGATTTGAATGATGAACACAGTGATGGTTGGGATGCAGGATTTCATGAGTAATGCAGTGACTGCTGTGATGCATGCATGAGTAACAGACTGCTGTGATCCATGATTTATATAAGGAACACAGTGAATGTTGTGTTGCATGCATTGTATGAGGAACACAGTGACTGTTGTGTTGCATGGTTTGTATGAGGGACACAGTGATTATTTTGATGCATGATTTGTATGAGGCACACAGTGACTGTTGCGTTGCACAGTGATTGTCGCAATGCATGATTTGAATGAGGAACACAGTGATTGTTGTGATGCATTCTTTGTATGAGGGACACAGTGATCATTCTGATGCATGATTTGTATGATGAACACAGTGATGGTTGTGATGCATGATTTGAATGAGGAACACAGTGATTGTTGCGATGCATTCTTTGTATGAGGAACACGGTGACTGTTTTGATGCATGATTTGTAGGAGGAACACAGTGACTGTAGTGATACATGATTTGTAGGAGGATCACAGTGAATGTTGTGATACATGATTTGTATGTGGAACACAGTGACAATTGAGATGCATGATTTGTGCTATGAACACAGTCTCTGTTGTGATGTATTTTTTTGTATGAAGAACACAATGATGGTTGTGATGCATGATTTGTATGAGGAACACAGTGACTTTTGTGATGCATGATTTGCATGAGGAACACAGTGATTGTTGTGATGCATTCTTTGTATGAGGAACACAGTGAATGTTGTTATACATGATTTGAATGAGGGAAACAGTGATGGATGTGATGCATGATTTGTATGAGAAACACAGTGATTGTTGTGATGTATGATTTGTATGAGGAGCACAGTGGTGGATGTGATGATTGATTTGTATGAGGGACACAGTGATTGTTGTGTTGCATGATTTGTATGAGGGACACAGTGATTATTCTGATGCATGATTTTTATAATGAACACAATGATGGCTGTGATTCATGATTTGTATGACAAACACAGTGACTGTTGCATTGCATGGTTTGTATGAGGGACACAGTGAATTTTCTGATGCATTATTTGTATGAAAAATTCAGTGACTTTTGTGTTGCATGCTTTGTATGAGGGACACAGTGATTGTTATTATGCATGATATATTTGAGGGACAAAGTGATTATTCTGATGCATGATTTGTATGAAGAACACAACGACTGTTGTGATGCATAATTTGTATGAATAAAAAAGTGATGGTTGTGATGCATGATTTGTATGAGGAACACAGTGACAGTTGTGATGCATGATTTGTATAAGGAAAACAGTGATTGCAGTGATGCATGATTTGAATGTGGAACACAGCGACTATTGTGATGGATGATTTGTATGAGAAACACAGTGATGGTTGTGAAACATGATTTGCATGAGGAATGCTGTGATTGTTGTGATGCATTGTTTGTATGAGGAACACAGTGACTGTTGTGATGCATGATTTGTATAAGAAACAGTGATGGTTGTGATGTGTGATTTGTATGAGGAACACAGTGACTTTTGTGATGTATGATTTGTATGAGGAGCACCTTGGTGGATGTGATGGTTGATTTGTATGAGGAACCGAGTGATTTTTATAATGCATGATTTATATGAGGAACACCGTGGTGGATGTGATGCTTTATTTGTATGAGGAACACAATGATGGTTGTGATGCATAATTTGTATGAGGAATACAGTGAGTGCTGTGATGCATGATTTGTATGAGGAACACAGTGAGTGTCGTGATGCATGATTTGTACGAGGATCACATTGACTGTTGTGATGTGTGATTTGTATGAGGAACACAGTGGCTGTTGTGATGCATGATTTGTATGTGGAACACGGTGATGGTTGCGATGCATAATTTGTATGAGAAACACAGTGAGTGCTGTGATGCATGATTTGTACGAGGAACACAGTGACTGTTGTGATGCATAATTTGTACGAGGAACACAGTGACTGTTGTGGTGCATGATTTGTATGAGGAACACAGTGACTGTTGTGGTGCATGATTTGTATGAGGAACACAGTGATTGTTGTGATGCATGATCTGAATGTGGAACACAGTGACTGTTGTGATGGACAATTTGTATAAAGAACACAGTGTTGGTTGCATGGGGAATGCAGTGATGGTTGTGATTCATGATTTGTACAAGGAACAGAGCGACTGTTGTGGTGCATGATTTGTATGAGGAACACAGTGACTGTTGTGATGCATGATTTGTGTGAGGGACAGAATGTATGTTGTGATGTATGATTTGTATGAGGAACACAGTGATTTGTATGAGGAACACAGTGACTGTTGTGATGCATGATTTGAATGAGAAACACAGTGATTGTTGTGATTAATTCTTTGTATGAAGAAAACAGTGACTATTGTGTTGCATGCTTTGTATAAGGAACACAGTGACTGTTGTAATGCCCAATTTGTATGAGGAACACAGTGATGGTTGTGAATCATGATTTACATGAGAAACCCAGTGACTGTTGTGATGTTTGATTTGTGTAAGAAACGCAATGACTGTTGTGATGCATGATGTGAATGACGAACACACTAAATGTTCTTATGCATGATTTATATAAGGAACACAGTGACTGTTGTGATGCATGATTTGCAGAAGAAACACAATGATAGCTGTGATGCATGATTTGTATGAGGAACACAGTGACTGTTGTGATGCATGATTTGTATGAGGAACACAGTGACTTTTTTGATGCATGATTTGTATAAGAAACAGTGATGGTTGTGATGTGTGATTTGTATGAGGAACACAGTGACTTTTGTGATGTATGATTTGTATGAGGAGCACCTTGGTGGATGTGATGGTTGATTTGTATGAGGAACCGAGTGATTTTTATAATGTATGATTTATATGAGGAACACCGTGGTGGATGTGATGCTTTATTTGTATGAGGAACACAATGATGGTTGTGATGCATAATTTGTATGAGGAATACAGTGAGTGCTGTGATGCATGATTTGTACGAGGAACACAGTGAGTGTCGTGATGCATGATTTGTACGAGGATCACATTGACTGTTGTGATGTGTGATTTGTATGAGGAACACAGTGGCTGTTGTGATGCATGATTTGTATGTGGAACACGGTGATGGTTGCGATGCATAATTTGTATGAGAAACACAGTGAGTGCTGTGATGCATGATTTGTATGAGGAACACAGTGACTGTTGTGATGCATAATTTGTACGAGGAACACAGTGACTGTTGTGGTGCATGATTTGTATGAGGAACACAGTGACTGTTGTGGTGCATGATTTGTATGAGGAACACAGTGATTGTTGTGATGCATGATCTGAATGTGGAACACAGTGACTGTTGTGATGGACAATTTGTATAAAGAACACAGTGTTGGTTGCATGGGGAATGCAGTGATGGTTGTGATTCATGATTTGTACAAGGAACAGAGCGACTGTTGTGGTGCATGATTTGTATGAGGAACACAGTGACTGTTGTGATGCATGATTTGTGTGAGGGACAGAATGTATGTTGTGATGTATGATTTGTATGAGGAACACAGTGATTTGTATGAGGAACACAGTGACTGTTGTGATGCATGATTTGAATGAGAAACACAGTGATTGTTGTGATTAATTCTTTGTATGAAGAAAACAGTGACTATTGTGTTGCATGCTTTGTATAAGGAACACAGTGACTGTTGTAATGCCCAATTTGTATGAGGAACACAGTGATGGTTGTGAATCATGATTTACATGAGAAACCCAGTGACTGTTGTGATGTTTGATTTGTATAAGAAACGCAATGACTGTTGTGATGCATGATGTGAATGACGAACACACTAAATGTTCTTATGCATGATTTATATAAGGAACACAGTGACTGTTGTGATGCATAATTTTTATTTGGAACACAGTGACGATTGTGATGCATGATTTGCATGAGAAACCCAGTGACTGTTGTGATGCATGATTTGTATGAGGAACACAGTGACTGTTGTGATGCACGATTTGTATGAGGAACACAGTGATGGTTGTGATGCATGATTTGAATGTGGAACACAGTGACTGTTGTGATGCAAGATTTGTATGAGGAACACAGTGATTGTTGTGATGCATGACTTGTACGAGGAATGCAGTGACAGCTGTGATGCATGATTTGTATGAGAAACACAGTGACTGCTGTGATGCATGATTTGCATGAGAAACACAGTGACTGATGTGATTCATGATTTGTTGGAGGAACAAAGCGATTGTTGTGATACATTATTTTTATGAGGAACACAGTGATTGTTGGAATGCATGATTTGTAGGAGGAGCAAAGTGGTGGATGTGACACTTGATTTGTATGAGGAAAACAGAGATGGTTGTGATGTATGATTTGTATGTGGAACACAGTGATGGTTGTGATGTACAATTTGTATGAGGAACACAGTGATGGATGTGATGCATAATTTGTATGAGGAAAACTGTGACTGTTGTGATGCATGATTTGTATGAGGAACACAGTGACTATTGTGATGCATGATTTATATGAGGAACACAGTGACTGTTGTGATGCATGATTTGTTTTTGAAAAACAGTGATGGTTGTAAAGCATAATTTGTATGAGGAACACAGTGACTATTGTTATGCATGATTTGTATATGGAACACAGTGATGGTTGTGATGCATAATTTGTATGAGGAACACAGTGAGTGTTGTGATGCATGATTTGTTGGAGCAACAATTGTTGTGATACATTATTTTTATGAGGAACACAGTGATTGTTGTAATGCATGATTTGTATGAGGAGCAAAGTGGTGGATGTGACACTTGATTTGTATGAGGAAAACAGAGATGGTTGTGATGTATGATTTGTATGTGGAACACAGTGATGGTTGTGATGTATAATTTGTATGAGGAACACAGTGATGGATGTGATGCCTGATTTGTATGAGGAACACAGTGACTGTTGTGATGCATGATTTGTATGTGGAACACATTGATGGTTGTGATGCATAATTTGTATGAGGAACACAGTGAGTGCTGTGATGCATGATTTGTATGAGGAACACAGTGACTGTTGTGATGCATGATTTGCACGAGGAACACAGTGACTGTTGTGGTGCATGATTTGTATGAGGAACACAGTGACTGTTGTGATGCATGATTTGTATGAGGTACACTGATGGTTGTGATGCATGATTTTTATGAAGACCACAGTGATTTTTGTCATGCATGATTTGTATGAGGAACACAGTGACTGTTTTGATGCATGGTTTGTATGAGGAGCACATTGACTGTTGTGAGGCGTGACTTGTATAAGGAATACAGTGACTGTTGTGATGCATGATTTACATAAGAAACACAATGATGGCTGTGATGCATGATTTGTATGAGGAACACAGTGACTTTTGTGATGCATGATTTGTATGAGGAACACAGTGACAGTTGTGATGTGTGATTTGTATGAGGAACACAGTGGTTTTTGTGATGCATGATTTGTATAAGGAACACAGTGGATGTTGTGATACATGAATTGAATGAGGAACACAGTGATGGATGTGATGCATGATTTATATGAGAAACACAGTGACAGTTGTGATGTGTGATTTGTATGAGGAACACAGTGACTTTTGTGATGTATGATTTGTATGAGGAGCACATTGGTAGATGTGATGGTTGATTTGTATGAGGAACCGAGTGATTTTTATAATGCATGATTTGTATGAGGAACACAGTGGTGGATGTGATGCTTTATTTGTATGAGGAACACAGTGATTGTTGTGATGCATGATTTGAATGTGGAATACAGTGACTGTTGTGATGCATAATTTGTACGAGGAACACAGTGACTGTTGTGGTGCATGATTTGTATGAGGAACACAGTGACTGTTGTGGTGCATGATTTGTATGAGGAACACAGTGATTGTTGTGATGCATGATCTGAATGTGGAACACAGTGACTGTTGTGATGGACAATTTGTATAAAGAACACAGTGTTGGTTGCATGGGGAATGCAGTGATGGTTGTGATTCATGATTTGTACAAGGAACAGAGCGACTGTTGTGGTGCATGATTTGTATGAGGAACACAGTGACTGTTGTGATGCATGATTTGTGTGAGGGACAGAATGTATGTTGTGATGTATGATTTGTATGAGGAACACAGTGATTTGTATGAGGAACACAGTGACTGTTGTGATGCATGATTTGAATGAGAAACACAGTGATTGTTGTGATTAATTCTTTGTATGAAGAAAACAGTGACTATTGTGTTGCATGCTTTGTATAAGGAACACAGTGACTGTTGTAATGCCCAATTTGTATGAGGAACACAGAGATGGTTGTGAAGCCTGATTTACATGAGAAACCCAGTGACTGTTGTGATGTTTGATTTGTATAAGAAACGCAATGACTGTTGTGATGCATGATGTGATTGACGAACACACTAAATGTTCTTATGCATGATTTATATAAAGAACACAGTGACTGTTGTGATGCATAATTTTTATTTGGAACACAGTGACGATTGTGATGCATGATTTGCATGAGAAACCCAGTGACTGTTGTGATGCACGATTTGTATGAGGAACACAGTGATGGTTGTGATGCATGATTTGAATGTGGAACACAGTGACTGTTGTGATGCAAGATTTGTATGAGGAACACAGTGATTGTTGTGATGCATGACTTGTACGAGGAATGCAGTGACAGCTGTGATGCATGATTTGTATGAGAAACACAATGACTGCTGTGATGAATGATTTGCATGAGAAACACAGTGACGGTTGTGATACATGATTTGTATGATAAACACAGTGATGGTTGCGATGCACGATTTGCAAGAATAACACTGTGACTGCTTTGTTCCATAATGTGTATGAGGAACACAGTGACATTTGTGATGCATGATTTGTATGAAGAACAAAGTGACTGTTGTGATGTATGATTAGTTTGAGGAATACAGTGATTTTTGAGATGTATGATTTGTATGAGGGGCACAGTGGTGGATGTGATGGTTGATTTGTAGGAGAAACAAACTGATTTTTCTAATGCATGAATTGTATGAGGAGCTCAACAGTGAATGTAATGCTTGAATTGTATGAGGAAATCAGTGATGGTTTGGTTGCATGATTTGTATGAGGAACACTGTGGCAGTTATGATGCATGATTTGTATAAGGAACAAAGTGATTGTTGTGATGCATTATTTGAATGTGCAACACAGTGACTGTTGTGATGGACAATTTGTATGAGGAAGACAGTGATGGTTGTGATGCATGATTTGTACAAGGGACACAGTGACTGTTATGATGCATGATTTGTATGAGGAACAAAGCAATTGTGATACATTATTTTTATGCGTAACACAGTGATTGTTGTATTGCATGATTTGTATGAGGAGCAAAGCGGTGGATGTGACAGTTGATTTGTTTGAGGAACAAACAGATGGTTGTGATGCATGATTTGTATGTGGAACACAGTGATGGCTGTGATGCACAATTTGTATGAGGAACACAGTGACTGTTGTGATGCATGATTTGTATGTGGAACACAGTGATGGTTGTGATGCATAATTTGTATGAGGAACACAGTGACTGTTATGATGCATGATTTGTACAAGGAACACAATGATTTTTGTGATGCTTGATTTGTATGAGGAACACAGTGACTGTTGTGATGCATGATTTGTACGAAGAACACGGTAACTGTTGTGATGCATGATTTGTATGAGGAACACAGTGACTGTTGTGATGCATGACTTGTATGTGGAACACAGTGATGGTTGTGATACATCATTTGTATGAGGAACACAGTGACTGTTGTGATCCATGATTTGTATGAGGAACACAGTGACTGTTGTGATGCATGATTTGTACGAGGAACACAGTGACTGTTGTGATGCATGATTTGTATGAGGAACACAGTGATTGGTGTGATGCATGACTTGTATGTGGAACACAGAGAATTGGTTGTGATGCATAATTTGTATGAGGAACACAGTGACTGTTGTGATGCATGATTTGTACAAGGAACACAGTGACTGTTGTGATGCATGATTTTTACAAGGAACACAGTGACTGTTGTGGTGCATGATTTATATGAGAAACACAGTGACTGTTGTGATGCATGATTTGTATGAGGAACACTGATGGTTGTGATGCATGATTTGTATGAAGACCACAGTGATTTTTGTGATGCGTTGTTTGTATGAGGAACACAGTGACTTTTGTGATGCATGGTTTGTATGAGGAACACATTGACTGTTGTGTTGCATGATTTGCATAAGAAACACAGTGATGGCTGTGATGCATGATTTGTATGAAAAACACAGTGACTGTTGTGTTCCATGATTTGTATGAGGAACACAGTGACTTTTTTCACGCATGGTTTTTATGAAGAACACAGTGATTGTTGTGATGCATGACTTGTACGAGGAATGCAGTGACTGCTGTGATGCATGATTTGTACGAGGAACACAGTGACTGCTGTGATGCATGATTTGTGTGAGAAACACAGTGACTTCTGCGATGCATGATTTGCATAAGGAACACAGTTACTGTTGTGTTCCATGATTTGTATAAAGAACAAAGTGATGTTTATGATGCATGATTTGTATGAGGAACACAGTGACGGTTGTGATGTATGAATGGTATGAGGAACACAGTGATTGTTGTGATGTATGATTTGTATGAGAAGCACAGTGGTGGATGTGATGATTTATTTGTATGAGAAACTGTGATTCTTTTAATTGATTTGTATGAGGAGCACAGTGACGGTTTTGATGCATGATTTGTATAAGGAACACAGTGATTGTTGTGATGCATGATTTGAATGTGAAACACAGTGACTGTTGTGATGGACGATTTGTATGAGGAAGACAATGATGGTTGTGATGCATGATTTGTGTGAAGAACACAGTGATAGTTGGGTTGCATGACTTGTATGAGGAGCACAGTGACGGTTATGATGCATGATTTGTATAAGGAACAAAGTGATTGTTGTGATGCATGATTTGAATGTGAAACACGGCGACTGTTGTGATGGGTGATTTGTATGAGAAACACAGTGATGGTTGTGATGGACAATTTGTATGAGGAAGACAGTGATGGTTGTGATGCATGATTTGTACAAGGAACACAGTGACTGATGTGATGCATGCTTTGTATGAGTAGCACAGTGACTGTTATGAAGCATGATTTGTATGAGGAAAAAGCAATTGTTGTGATACATTATTTTTATGAGGAACATGGTGATTGTTGTGGTGCATGATTTGTATGAGGAGAACAGCAGTGGATGTGACACTTGATTTGTTTAAGGAACACAGAGATGGTTGTGACGCATGATTTGTATGTGGAACACAGTGATGGTTGTGATGCACAATTTGTATGAGGAACACAGTGATGGATGTGATGCATAATTTGTATGAGGAACTCAGTGACTTTTGTGATGCATGATTTGTATATGGAACACAGTGATGGTTATGATGCATCATTTGTATGAGGAACACAGTGACTGTTGTGATGCATGATTTCTACAAGGAACACAGGGACTGTTGTGATGCATGATTTGTACCAAAAACACTGTGACTGTTGTGGTGCATGATTTTTGTGAGGAACACAGTGACTGTTGTGATGCATGATTTGTATGAGGATCTTAGTGACCGTTGTGATGCATGATTTGTTTTGGAACACAGTGATGGTTGTGATGGATAATTTGTATGAGGAACACAGTGACTGTTGTGATGCATGATTTGTATGAGGAACACAGTGTCTGTTGTGATGCATGATTTGTACGCAGAACACAGTGACTGTTGTGATGCATGATTTGTATGAGGAACACAGTGACTGTTGTGATGCATGATTTGTATGAGGAAGCCAGTGGCAGTTGTGATGCATAATTTGTATGAGGAAAACAGTGACTGTTGCGATGCATGATTAGTACAAGGAACACAGTGACTGTTGTGATGTATAATTTGTATTAGGAACACAGTGAATGTTGTGATACATGATTTTAATGAGGAATACAGTGATGGATGAGATGGATGATTTGTATGAAGACCACAGTAATTTTTCTGATGCATTGTTTGTATGAGGAACACAGTGACTGTTGTGATGCATGGTTTGTATGAGAAACACATTGACTGTTGTGATGCGTGATTTGTATGAGGAATACGGTGACTGTTGTGATGCATGATTTGCATAAGAAACACAGTGATGGCTGTGATGCATGATTTGTATGAGTAAAACAGTGACTGTTGTGTTCCATGATTTGTATGAGGAAACAGTGACTTTTGTTATGCATGATTTGTATGAGGAACACAGTGACTGTTGTGATGTATGATTTGTTTGAATGACAAAGTGATTATTCTGATGCATGATTTGTATGAAGAACACAATGACTGTGATGCATAATTTGTATGAATAAATAAGTGATTGTTGTGATGCATGATTTGTATGATGACACAGTGATTGTTGTGATGCATGACTTCCATGAGTAATGCAGTGACTGCTGTGATGCATGATTTGCATGAGTAACAGCGACTGCTGTGATGCATGATTTATATGAGAAACACAGTGACTGTTGTGACGCATGCATTGTATTAGGAACACAGTGACTGTTGTGTTGCATGATTTGTATGAGGGACACAGTGATTATTTTGATGCATGATTTTTATGAGGAACACAGTGACTGTTGTGCTGCATGATTTGTATGAGGGACACAGTGATTGTTGTGTTGCATGATTTGCATGAGGGTCACAGTGATTATTCTGATGCATGATTTGTATGAGGAACACAGTGATGGTTGTGACACTTGATTTGGATGAGGAACACAGAGATGGTTGTGATGCATGATTTGTCTGAGGAACACAGTGACTGTTGTGATGCATGATTTGTATGAGGAACACAGTGACTGTTGTGATGCATGATTAGTATGAGGAATTCAGTGAATGTTGTGATACATGATTTGTATGTGGAACACAGTGACAATTGAGATGCATGATTTGTGCTATGAACACAGTCTCTGTTGTGATGTATTTTTTTGTATGAAGAACACAATGATGGTTGTGATGCATGATTTGTATGAGGAACACAGTGACTTTTGTGATGCATGATTTGTATGAGGAACACAGTGACGGTTGTGATGCATGATTAGTATGAGGAATTCAGTGAATGTTGTGATACATGATTTGTATGAGGAACACGGTGATGGATGTGATGCATGATTTATGAGAAACACAGTGATTGTTGTGATGTATGATTTGTATGAGTAGCAAAGTGGTGGATGTGATGATTGATTTGTATGAGGGACACAGTGATTGTTGTGTTGCATGATTTGTATGAGGGACACAGTGATTATTCTGATGCATGATTTTTATAATGAACACAATGATGGCTGTGATTCATGATTTGTATGACAAACACAGTGACTGTTGCATTGCATGGTTTGTATGAGGGACACAGTGAATTTTCTGATGCATTATTTGTATGAGAAATTCAGTGACTTTTGTGTTGCATGCTTTGTATGAGGGACACAGTGATTGTTATTATGCATGATTTATTTGAGGGACAAAGTGATTATTCTGATGCATGATTTGTATGAAGGGTTGGGAGGGTGGCCTAATGGGTAAGGTGTTTGCCTTACAAACACAAGGTGCAGGGTTTGAGTCTCACAAGGGATAATTGGCTAGGCTTACAATGGCCCGCAAGGGCAGTTAGCTTAGTACTAATCTATGAATCTATGAATCTATGAATCTATGAAAAACACAACGACTGTTGTGATGCATAATTTGTATGAATAAAAAAGTGATGGTTGTGATGCATGATTTGTATGAGGAACACAGTGACAGTTGTGATGCATGATTTGTATAAGGAAAACAGTGATTGCAGTGATGCATGATTTGAATGTGGAACACAGCGACTATTGTGATGGATGATTTGTATGAGAAACACAGTGATGGTTGTGAAACATGATTTGCATGAGGAATGCAGTGATTGTTGTGATGCATTGTTTGTATGAGGAACACAGTGACTGTTGTGATGCATGATTTGTAGGAGGAACACAGTGACTGTTGTGATACATGATTTGTATGAGGAACACAGTGATCATTGTGATGTATGATTTGTATAAGAAACCCAATGACTGTTGTGATGCATGATTTGTATGAGAAAGATACTAAATGTTGTGATGCATGATTTGTACAAGGAATACAGTAACTATTGTGATGTATACTTTGTATGAGGAAAACAGTGACTGTTTTGATGCATGATTTGAATGAGGAAGACAGTGATTGTTGTGATGCATTCTTTGTATGAGGAACACAGTGACTGTTGTGATGCATGATTTGTATGAGGAACAATTACATTGACTGTTGTGATGCATGATTTTTCTAACGAACACAGTGACTTTTGTGATGCATGATTTGTATGAGAAACACAGTGATTGTTGTGATGTATGATTAGTATAAGAAACCCAATGACTGTTGTGATGCATGATTTGTATGAGAAAGATACTAAATGTTGTGATGTATGATTCGTACAAGGAATACAGTGACTATTGTGATGTATACTTTGTATGAGGAAAACAGTGACTGTTTTGATGCATGATTTGAATGAGGAAGACAGTGATTGTTGTGATGCATTCTTTGTATGAGGAACACAGTGACTGTTGTGATGCATGATTTGTATGAGGAACAGTTACATTGACTGTTGTGATGCATGATTTGTATGAGGAACACAGTGACTTTTGTGATGCATGATTTGTATGAGAAACACAGTGATTGTTGTGATGTATGATTTGTATGAGGAGCACAGTGGTGGATGTGCAGGTTGATTTGTATGAGGAACAGAGTGATTTTTACAATGCATGATTTGTATGAGGAGCACAGCAGTGAATGTGATGCTTGATTTGTATGAGGAACACAGTGATGGTTGTGTTGCATGATTTGTATGAGAAACACAGTAATAGTTATGATGCATGCTTTATATAAGGAACTCAGTTATTGTTGTGATACATGATTTGAATGTGGAATACAGTGACTGTTGTGATGGGCGATTTGTATGAGAAACACAGTGATGGTTGTGATGCATGATTTGCATGAGGAACACATTGATGGTTATGATGCATGATTTGTACAAGGAACAGAGTGACTGTTGTAATGCATGATTTGTATGAAGAACACAGTGACTGTTGTGATGCATGATTTGTATGAGGAACACAGTGATGGTTGTGATGCATGATTCATATGAGAAACCCAGTAACTGTTGTGATGCATGCTTTGTATGAGGAACACAGTGACTGTTGTGATGCACAATTTGTTTGAGGAACACAGAGATGGTTGTGATGCATGATTTTTATGAGGAACACAGTGACTGTTGTGATACACGATTTGTATGAGGAACTTAATGATGGTTGTGATGTATGATTTGTATGAGAAACCCAGTCAAGGTTGCGATGCAGGATTTGTATGAGTAACACAGCGACTGTTGTGATGCATGATTTTTATGAGGAACACAGTGATGGTCGTGATGTACAATTTGTATGAGGAACACAGTGACTGTTGTGATGCATTATTTGTATGAAGAACACAGTGAAAGTTGTGATGCATGATTTCTATTAGGAACACAGTGACTGTTGTGATGCATGATTTGTATGAGAAAGACATTGACTTTTGTGATGCATGATTTGTATGAGGAACACAGTGATGGTTTGATGCATGATTTGTATGAGGAACACAGTGACTGTTGTGATGCTTGCATTGCACAAGGAACACATTGACTGTTGTGTTGCATGATTTGTATGAGGGAGACAGTGATTTTTGCGATGCATAATTTTTATGAAGAACAGAGTGACCATTTTGTTGCATGATTTGTATGAGGGACACAGTGATTGTTGTGTTTCATGATTTGTATGAGGGACACAGTAATTATTCTGATGCATGATTTGTATGAGGAGCACAGTGCCTGTTGCTTTGCATTATTTGCGCGAGGGACACAGTGGATATTCTGATGCATGATTTGTATAAGAAACAGAGTGACTGTTGTATTGCATGATTTGTTTGAGGACACAGTGATTGTTGTGATGCATGATTTGTTTGACGGACACAATGATTATTCTGATGCATAATTCATATGAAGAACACAGTGACTGTTTTGATGCATGATTTGTATGAGTAAAAATGTGATGGTTGTGATGCATGATTTGTATGAGGAACACAGTGATTGTTGTGAGTCATGACTTGTACGAGGAATGCAGTGACTGCTGTGATGCATGATTTGTATGAGTAACACAGTGACTGCTGTGATGCATGCTTTGTATGAGAAACACAGTGACCGTTGTGATGTATGATTTGTATGAGGAACACAGTGTCTGTTATTATGAAAGTGTATTAATTCTAGTTTAAGCACTTGGGCTTGAGGCCAGTTATTTTACATTAAGAGGTTTTGTGTTCTGCACTCTTGTGGGAGGAGAGGCTGGACTCTGTCCTTCTGAGCTGGGAATTTCTGGTTAAAGCTTATAGTGCCTGCATATTTGAACTGCTTCTTACTGAAATTGGTACACCTCGTTTGCTGTAGCATAGACTAGATCCAGGCCTGCTGAATCTAGCTTTGTTTGTATAACTTGAGCACTAATCCAGGCATTCTTTAAAGTATTCAGTTGTATTTATTACTGCTGGTAGTAACTTGATTAAAGTGTAGCTATCATTTCTAAGTCTTTTGGATTAAGCACTTGGGCTTCAGACCAGTTGTTTTACATTAGGAAGGTTTGAGGCCTGCACTGTGGTGACAGGACAGGTAGCTTACATCCTTCTAAGTTGGAAACTGCTGATTGAGAGCTCAGTGTCTGTTATTCTAAAAGTGTATTAGTTCTGGTTTAAGCACTTGGGCTTCAGGCCAGTTATTTTACATTAAGAAGGATTGCGGTCTGCACTCTTGTGGGAGGAGAGGCTGGACTCTGCCCTTCTGAGCAGGGAATTTCTGGTTAGAGGCTTATAGTGCCTGCATATTCTAACTGTTTCTTACTGAAATTGGTACACCTTGTTTGCTGTAGCATAGACTAGATCCAGGCCTGCTGAATCTAGCTTTATTTGTATGCTTGTTGTTTGTTTATTTCCCTGAAACTCTAATTCCACATAAACGCGGCCTTTTAGCACTTCTGTGGATCCCTAGTGATATCTGCATTGCTTACTGTACTTATTTCCTTGTTTCACTTGAAAGAAAGTTACTGTTTGTCGTTTTTGCATTTAAGTTACCTGTAGCACATTGCATTTAAGTTACCTGGCACTTGCTCACTAAAGCAATTATATAAGTCAGCTCTAAAAAATTAAAAGCACTACACCTCACAAACTCCCTTGAGTACCTTGTTCCCCATTGGCCCTTTTTTTCAATTATAAAGGAATTCCCAATACTATTCTAGCATGTCCAAAGGTCAGTTGTCAGTCTCCTCTCCGGTCCAGCTGGTGAATCTGGGAATCTTGAGGCAATGTAACAACTGCCTCATGTACACAGACAACCCTCTCCTCCTCCCAACAAATTCCAACATGTGAGAGATGCAACCATATAGCCAAACTGGAGGCTAAGCTCTCTCAACTCAGTACTGGCATAACCAGTCAGGAGGAGAAGGAAACCACACTCACTACAATTCCAGTCTCACATAGACCTACCACGACAACAAACCAGACACATAAACACACAAACACATACTCGGAGGCTCTAAATAAAAATCTGCCTAAGCAGCAGAGACCTCCAAAGCAGACACCCAAGCAACCGCTACCCCAAATCAAAACATGTGCAACACATAGCTCACAAAGTCAGTGTGCCAAACAGTCACAGCCCTTAAGGCTAAACAACACACCTGATACACTTGTAATAGGTGACTCTGTCGTCAGGCACACTGACGTCCCGCTCACCAGGCTGAACAAGGAGAAGGTCACGGTGAGCTGCCTGTCAGGTGCTAAGATCCGCCACATAACACAAGCACTCAAGTCACTCCAAGGCAAGTACAAATATGACTCAGTCATTGTCCATGCTGGTGTGAATGACCTGAGACGTACCTCCCTGGACTACATGAAAAGAGACATAGAGGAGCTCTCTGAGCATGTAGCCCAGGCCGGTATGACCCTGATCTTGAGTAGCATCTTACCCTCACCAAGAATGATGCCACAATATGAAGACAAGATGATCAATTTCAACAATTGGCTTAAGTGTTGGTGTCATTCAAAGGGGATCCAATGCCTGTCAGCCTGGGATGACATGCTCGACAAGCCACGATGCTTCGCTAGAGACGGCTTGCACCTGTCACCCCTGGGCTTTTGGATATTGGCAAAGGCTCTTGCTACCTTCATAGTGCCTTTTTTAGGCAAGGCTCAAAAGACAAACCCACCTCCATAGGTATCACAAAGGATAAGAAACTAAGAGTAATGCTACTCAACGCCAGAAGTCTAAACCTCAAGATGCACTTTGAAACTCTCCTTAGCATGGAGAACATCCATATCTGTGCAGTAAGAGAAACCTGGTTCAAGGCTCCCGAGAGCACCCCAGCACTACCAGGTTATACCTCATACCATGCTTTTCGGCCCCAAAACTTGGACCGAACCACAAAAGGAGGGGTATCAATATTCGTCCAAAGATACCCACACCTCCAGGTTGGTGGCACAGCACGAAGCATCAGAGACTATCCATGTGCAACTAACTGTGGGTAAAACTGCCTTCCAGTTTATAGCCTGCTACAGACCACCCTCCCAAACACAGGAACCCCACTTGGCCTTCCTGAGAATACTGGAAAATATGAAGGTCTCTCCAAACACCATTATATTGGGCGACTTCAACTACCCAAACATAGACTGGGAGCATTACTCTAGCTCCAACACCCTAGCCCAAAGGTTCCTAGAATTTATAAACTCAAATGCTATGGAACAACTTGTTACCACTCCCACAAGAGGGAAAAAAATACTGGACCTGATCATCACGAACATGGGGACACTATGCTCCAGACCAGAAGTGTATCCCTCACTGGTAAGATCAGACCATAAGCTAATCTCACTGGATATTCACATCCCGACCCCACCCCCTGCCCAGAAAATCACAGTGAAAAACTTCTGTAAAGCAAATTTCACATGCCTCAAAACCGAGGTGAAATCCTTCAAAGCCCCCGGGCCTGTGGAAAATACGGCCCAGACCGCAGAATCCTTTATAAACGCATTCTATGAACACCCTCAGGAATGCATGGATCATGCAATCCCAAATAAAACCAAGACCCAATCCTCCAAAGGCAGATGTCCTGTCTGGTGGACGCCAGCCATAAACAAACTATACAATAGAAGGAGGAAGCTACTACATGATAGAGCAAAATCCCAAAAAGGGAAGGCATCTCTGATCAGTATTAGCAAAAAACTACGGACACTCATAAAATCGTCTAAGGCCAGCTTCGAGAGAAAAATTGCACAGGACACTAAGGATAATCACAAGGCTTTCTTTAGTTATGTTAGGAACCTGGGTGGGAATTCCCAGATATGCTCAGAATTAGTCCAAAATGACAAAAATACACTGAGCCCACAGACATTGCCAACATCCTAGCTGACAGGTTCAGTGCAAACTTCTCCCCCCTCTCCCCACTAAAAGGGCAAATATCTATCCCAACAGAGTGCTGCCCCCCTGACATCTCAGATGCTCAGGTAAGAGCCGCCCTCTCCAAAGCAAAAAACACAGCATCAATGGGACCAGATGGTGTCCCGGGCTGCGTCCTACATGAACTCCAAGAAGAGCTAAACACAAACATAAAACTACTGTTCAGTCTTAGCCTTACTACAGGATATGTACCCAAAGAGTGGCGTACAGCAACATGGTCCCTCTCCACAAAGGTGGTGCCTCAACAGATCCTGGAAACTATCGCCCCATAAGTCTGACTAGCTTGGTCTACAAAGCTGTGGAAAGGATCATCATGGACCTCATAAATAAAGATATTGGGGACCTACAGACACTGGATCCTACCCAGTTTGGCTTTGTTAAGGGCAGATCCTGCCTCTTAAACCTGGTCGATTTCTTTGAAACAGTCACCAAGGCCATTGACGAGGAGAAGATGGTCCACACAGCCTACCTGGACCTCGCAAAAGCCTTTGATACAATACCCCACTCGGGCATTATAGATAAGTTCACCAGCTTAAATATAAACCCCTATGTCACTAGATGGGTGGCAAACTGGCTCAAGGACAGAACCCACATGGTTAGAATTGCTGGAGCCATGTCAGACTCCAAACCATTTACAAATGGTGTCCCACAAGGCTCAGTCCTGGGACCTCTCTTGTTCGGTATATATTTCTCGGCGGTACAGGCCAACACGGAAGGACTGTGGCTGACCAAGTTCGCAGATGACTGCAAACTGGGCACCATAATCAACTCTCCAGCCGACACAAGCATCCTCCAAAAGGGCCTCATAGAAACAGACAACTGGTGCCAGATCCATGGCCTCAAGCTAAACGCCAAAAAGTGTATAGTCATCCCCTTTGGCAAAAACAAAGTGCCCACAAATTACCACATAGGTGGTAATCCATTAAGTACAGAAGAAGTCTTTAGGGACCTGGGGACCCAAGTTGATAGCAATCTCTCATTTGACAACCACGTGGCCAAATTGGTTAGAAAAACATTTTATATAGCCCACCTAATCATGAAGGGATTCACATCTAGATCAGGGGAGGTCATCGTACCTCTTTACTCATCCCTCATCAGGCCCATAATAGAGTACAATGCCCCTTTTGGGATGTACCTTACCAGACACCTGCAGCAACTGGAAAGACCCCAAAAGTACCTCACCAAGAGGATCAAAGGGCTCAAACAGATGCCATATGCTGCCCGGTTAAAGAAACTCCAGCTCTACTCAGTGGCATACCGCCTGCTCAGAGGCGATCTGTGCCTGACGTATAAAGCCATGTCCAACCCGGAATTAATGGACATGCTGCACCTCAGAAAATCCAAATCCCATCGAGCCACGCCGAGAGACTTGAACCTTAGCACTGAAATAAATAGGACATGCTGGAGGGACAGATTCATAACCCAGAGGCTCCCTTCACTCTGGAATAAAATCCCAGTCCAGGTTAGGCAGAGTCCCTCATTGACTCACTTCAAGAGGAAT
Source organism: Protopterus annectens (assembly GCF_019279795.1). Taxonomy (NCBI): domain Eukaryota; kingdom Metazoa; phylum Chordata; order Ceratodontiformes; family Protopteridae; genus Protopterus; species Protopterus annectens. The sequence goes on along the minus strand of NC_056742.1, from coordinate 399,394,698 downwards.
CTTGATGAGTGGATGGGAGATTGTAGGTTTACCCCAGCTATCACTTCTGTGTCACTGTTAGACAGAGGCACAGTATACTAACCTCAAAAAAAGGCATAGCAAAATTAATTTAAAATGGGTGGCGAAAGCCAAACACACTCTGGCTAGGCTTATAAATGCCCTAGGGCAGATAGCCTAGTATGAACCTATGAACCTATGAACCTATGAACAGTGATGGTTGGAATGCATGATTGATATGAGAAACCCAGTGACTGTTGTGATGTTTGATTTGTATAAGAAATGAAATGACTGTTGTAATGCATGATTTGAATGATGAACACACTAAATGTTGTGATGCATGATTTATATAAGGAACACAGTGACTGTTGTGATGCATGATTTTTATTTAGAACACAGTGACAGTTGTGATGCATGATTTGTATGAGGAACTGAGTGACTGCTGTGATGCATGATTTGTATGAGGAATACAGTGACTGTTGTGATGCACGAATTGTATGAAGAACACAGTGACTGTTGAAATTCATGACTTTTATGATGAACACAGTGATGGCTGTGATGCATGATTTATATGAGGGAAACAGTGTTTGCTGTGATTCGTGATTTTTATGAGGAGCACATGACTGTTGTCTTGCATGATTTGAATGAAGGACATAGTGATTATTGTGATGCATGATTTGTATGAGGAATACAGTGACTGTTGTGTTGCATGATTTGAATGAGGAACACAGTGAATGTAATTTTGCATGATTTGTATGAGGGCACAGTGATTGTTGTGTTGCATGATTTGTATGAGGGACACAGTGATTATTCTGATACATGATTTTTATAATGAAAACAATGATGGCTGTGATTCATGATTTGTATGACAAACACAGTGACTGTTGCATTGCATGGTTTGTATGAGGGATACAGTGATTGTTGTGATGCATGATTTGTTTTAGGGACAAAGTGATTATTCTGATGCATGATTTGTATGAAGAACACAATGTCTGTTGTGATGCATAATTTGTATGAATAAAAAAGTGATGGTTGTGATGTATAATTTGTATGAGGAACACAGTGATTGTTGTGATGCATGATTTGCATGAGTAACAGTGACTGCTGTGATGCATAATTTGTATGAGAAACACAGTGACGGTTGTGACGCATGCATTGTATGAGGAACACAGTGACTGTTGTGTTGCATGGTTTGTATGAGGGACACAGTGATTATTTTGATGCATGATTTCTATGAGGAACACAGTGACTGTTGTGTTGCATGATTTGTATGAGGGACACAGTGATTGTTGTGTTTGCATGATTTGCATGAGGGACACAGTGATTATTCTGATGCATGATTTGTATGAGGAACACAGTGATGGTTGTGATGCAAGATTTTTATGAGGAAAACAGTGCCAATTATGATGCATGATTTGTACGAAGAAAAAAGCGATTGTTGTGATACATTATTTTTATGAGGATCATAGTGATTGTTGTAACGCATGATTTTTATGAGGAACACAGAGGTGGATGTGACACTTGATTTGTATGAGGAACACAGAGATGGTTGTGATGCATGATTTGTCTGAGGAACACAGTGATTGTTGTGATGCATGATTTTTATGTGGAACACAATGAATGTTGTGATACATAATTTGAATGTGGAACACAGTGACTATTAAGATGCATGATTTGTGCTAGGAACACAGTGTCTGTTGTGATGTATTTTTTTGTATGAAGAACACAATGATCATTGTGATGCATGATTTGTGTGAGGAACACAGTGACTTTTGTGATGCATGATTTGTATGAGGAACACAGTAACTGTTGTGATGCACGATTAGTATGAGGAACTCAGTGAATTTTGTGATACATGATTTGTATGAGGAACACAGTGATGGTTGTGATGCATGACTTATGAGAAACACAGTGATTGTTGTGATGTACGATTTGTATGAGTACCAAAGTGGTGGATGTGATGACTGATTTGTATGAGGGACACAGTGATTGTTGTGTTGCATGATTTGTATGAGGGACACAGTGATTATTCTGATGCATGATTTTTATAATGAAGACAATGATGGCTGTGTTTCATGATTTGTATGACAAACACAGTGACTGTTGCATTGCATGGTTTGTATGAGGGACACAGTGATTTTTCTGATGCATTATTTGTATGAGAAATCCAGTGACTTTTGTGTTACATGCTTTGTATGAGGGACACAGTGATTGTTATTATGCATGATTTGTTTGAGGGACAAAGTGATTATTCTGATGCATGATTTGTATGAAGAACACAATGACTGTTGTGATGCATAATTTGTATGAATAAAAAAGTGATGGTTGTGATGCATGATTTGTATGAGGATCACAGTGATTGTTGTGATGCATGACTTGCATGAGTAATGCAGTGACTGCTGTGATGCATGATTTGCATGAGTAACAGCGACTGCTGTGATGCATGATTTGTATGAGAAACACAGTGACTGTTGTGACGCATGCATTGTATGAAGAACACAGTGACTGTTGTGTTGCATGATTTGCATGAGGGACACAGTGATTATTTTGATGCATGATTTCTATGAGGAATACAGTGACTATTGTGTTGCATGATTTGTATGAGGGACACATTGATTGTTGTGTTGCATGATTTGCATGAGGGACACAGTGATTATTCTGATGCATGATTTGTATGAGGAACACAGTGATGGTTGTGATGCAAGATTTTTATTAGGAAAACAGTGCCAATTGTGATGCATGATTTGTACGAGGAACAAAGCAATTGTTGTGATACATTATTTTTATGAGGATCATAGTGATTGTTGTAATGCATGATTTGTATGAGGAACACCGAGATGGATGTGACACTTGATTTGTATGAGGAACACAGAGATGGTTGTGATGCATGATTTGTCTGAGGAACACAGTGACTGTTGTGGTGCATGATTTGTATGTGGAACACAGTGATTGTTGTGATACATAATTTGTATGTGGAACACAGTGACTATTGAGATGCATGATTTGTGCTAGGAACACTGTGTCTGTTGTGATGTATTTTTTTGTATGAAGAACACAATGATGGTTGAGATGCATGATTTGTATGAGGTACACAGTGACTGTTGTGATGCACGATTAGTATGAGGAACACAGTGAATGTTGTGATACATGATTTGCATGAGGAACACAGTGATGGATGTGATGCATGATTTATGATAAACACAGTGATTGTTGTGATGTATGATTTGTATCAGTAGTAAAGTAAAGTGGTGGATGTGATGATTGTATGAGGAACACTGATTTTTATAATGCATGATTTGTATAAGGAGCACAGCAGTGGATGTGATGCGTGATTTATATGAGGAACACAGTGATAGTTGGGTTGCATGATGTGTTTGAGGAACACAGTGACAGTTGTGATTTATGATTTGTATAAGGAAAACAGTGATTGCTGTGATGCATGATTTGAATGTGGAACACAGCAACTATTGTGATAGATGATTTGTATGAGAAACACAGTGATGGTTGTGAAACATGATTTGCATGAGGAATGCAGTGATTGTTGTGATGCATTGTTTGTATGAGGAACACAGTGACTGTTTTGATGCATGATTTGTGCGAGGAACACGGTGACTGTTTTGATGCATGATTTGTAGGAGGAACACAGTGACTGTAGTGATACATGATTTGTAGGAGGATCACAGTGACTGTTGTGATGTATGATTTGTATAAGAAACCCAATGACTGTTGTGATGTATGATTTGTATGAGAAAGATACTAAATGTTGTGATGTATGATTCATACAAGGAATACAGTGCCTGTTGTGATGCATTCTTTGTATGAGGAAAACAGTGACTGTTTTGATGCATGATTTGAATGAGGAAGACAGTGATTGTTGTGATGCATTCTTTGTATGAGGAAAACAGTGACTGTTGTGATGCATGATTTGTATGAGGAACAGTTACATTGACTGTTGTGATGCATGATTTGTATGAGGAACACAGTGACTTTTGTGATGCATGATTTGTATGAGAAACACAGTGATTGTTGTGATGTATGATTTGTATGAATAGCACAGTGATGGGTGTACAGGTTGATTTGTACGAGGAACAGAGTGATTATTATAATGCATGATTTGTATGAGGAGCACAGCGGTGAATGTGATGCTTGATTTGTATGAGGAACACAGTGATGGTTATGATGCATGATTTGGTTGAGGAACACACCGAATGTTGTGATGCATGATTTGAATGAGGAACAAAGTGACTGTTGTGATGCATGATTTGTATGAGGAACACAGTGATGGTTGTGATGCATGATTTGAATGTGGAACACAGCGACTATTGTGATGGACGATTTGTATGAGAAACACAGTGATGGTTGTGATGCATGATTTGCATGAGGAACACATTGATGGTTGTGATGCATGATTTGTACAAGGAGCAGAGTGACTGTTGTGATGCATGATTTGTATGAAGAACACAGTGACTGTTGTGATGCATGATTTGTATGTGGAACACAGTGATGGTTGTGATGCATGATTTATATGAGAAACCCAGTGACTGTTGTGATGCATGATTTGTATGAGGAACACAGTTACTGTTGTGATGCATTATTTGTTTGAGGAACACAGAGATGGCTGTGATGCATGATTTTTATTAGGAACACAGTGACTGTTGTGATACACGATTTGTATGAGGAACACAGAGATGGTTGTGATGCACAATTTGTATGAGGAACACAGTGACTGTTGTGATTCAATATTTGTATTAAGAACACAGTGAAAGTTGTGATGCATGATATGTATTAGGAACACAGTGACTGTTGTGATGCATGATTTGTATGAGAAAGACATTGACTGTTGTGATGCATGATTTGTATGAGGAACACAGTGACTGTTGTGATGCTTGCATTGCACAAGGAACACATTGACTGTTGTTTTACATGATTTGTAGGAGGGAGACAGTGATTGTTGCGATGCATGATTTGTATGAAGAACACAGTGACCGTTTTGTTGCATGATTTGTATGAGAGACACAGTGATTGTTGTGTTTCATGATTTGTATGAGGGACACAGTAATTATTCTGATGCATGATTTGTATGAGGAGCACAGTGCCTTTTGCTTTGCACTATTTGCATGAGGGACACAGTGGATATTCTGATGCATGATTTGTATGAGAAACACAGTGACTGTTGTGCTGCATGATTTGTATGAGGACACAGTGATTGTTGTGATGCATGATTTGTTTGACGGACACAATGATTATTCTGATGCATGATTCGTATGAAGAACACAGTGACTGTTTTGATGCATGATTTGTATGAATAAAAAAGTGATGGTTGTGATGCATGATTTGTATGAAGAACACAGTGATTGTTGTGAGTCATGACTTGTATGAGGAATGCAGTGACTGCTGTGATGCATGATTTGTATGAGTAACACAGTGACTGCTGTGATGCATGCTTTGTATGAGAAACACAGTGACTGTTGTGATGCATGATTTGTATGAGGAACACAGTGACTGTTGTGATGCATGATTTATATGTGGAAAACAGTGATGGTTGTAAAGCATAATTTGTATGAGGAACACAGTGACTATTGTGATGCATGACTTGTATGTGGAACACAGTGATGGTTGTGATGCATAATTTGTATGAGGAACACAGTGAGTGTTGTGATGCATGATTTGTACGAGGAACACAGTGACTGCTGTGATGCATGATTTGTATGAGAAACACAGTGACTTTTGTGATGTATGATTTGTATGAGGAGCACATTGGTGGATGTGATGGTTGATTTGTATGAGGAACTGAGTGATTTTTATAATGCATGATGTGTATGAGGAGCACAGCGGTGGATGTGATGCTTTATTTGTATGAGGAACACAGTGATGGTTGTGATGCATAATTTGTATGAGGAACACAGTGAGTGCTGTGATGCATGATTTATACGAGGAACACAGTGACTGTTGTGATGCATGATTTGTACGAGGAACGCAGTGACGGTTGTGATGTGTGATTTCTATGAGGAACACAGTGACTTTTGTGATGCATGATTTGTATTAGGAACACAGTGGATGTGGTGATACATGAATTGAATGAGGAACTCAGTGATGGATGTGATGCATGATTTGTATGAGAAACACAGTGATGGTTGTGATGTGTGATTTGTATGAGGAACACAGTGGCTTTCTTGAGGTATGATTTGTATGAGGAGCACATTGGTGGATGTGATGCTTTATTTGTATGAGGACCACAGTGATGGTTGTGATGCGCAATTTGTATGAGGAACACAGTGACTGTTGTGATACATGATTTGTATGTGGGACACAGTGATGGTTGTTATGCATAATTTGTATGAGAAACACAGTGAGTGCTGTGATGCATGATTTGTACGAGGAACACAGTGACTGTTGTGATGCATGATTTGCACGAGGAACACAGTGACTGTTGTGATGCATGATTTGTATGAGGTACATTGATGGTTGTAATGCATGATTTTTATGAATACCACTGTGATTTTTGTCATGCATGATTTCTATGAGGAACACAGTGACGCTTATGATGCATGATTTGTATAAGGAACACAGTGATTGTTGTGATGCATGATTTGTATAAAGAACACAGTGTTGGTTGCATGGGGAATGCAGTGATGGTTGTGATTCATGATTTGTACAAGGAACAGAGCGACTATTGTGGTGCATGATTTGTATGAGGAACACAGTGACTATTGTGATGCAAGATTTGTGTGAGGGACAGAATGTTTGCTGTGATGTATGATTTGTATGAAAAACACAGTGACTGCTGTGATGCATGATTTGAATGAGGAACACAGTGATTGTTGAGATGAATTCTTTGTATGAGGAACACAGTGATGGTTGTGAAGCATGATTTACATGAGAAACCAATGACTGTTGTGATGTTTGATTTGTATAAGAAACGCAATGACTGTTGTGATGCATGATGTGAATGACGAACACACTAAATGTTCTTATGCATGATTTTTATAAGGAACACAGTAACTGCTGTGATGCATAATTTTTATTTGGAACACAGTGATGGTTGAGATGCATGATTTGTATGAGGAACACTGTGACTTTTGTGATGCATGATTTGTATGAGGAACACAGTGACTGTTGTGATGCATGATTAGTATAAGGAACACAGTGAATGTTGTGATACATGATTTGCATGAGGAACACAGTGACGGATGTGATGCATGATTTATGATAAACACAGTGATTGTTGTGATGTATGATTTGTATCAGTACTAAAGTAAAGTGGTGGATGTGATGATTGATTGTATGAGGAACACTGATTTTTATAATGCATGATTTGTATAAGGAGCACAGCAGTGGATGTGATGCATGATTTGTATGAGGAACACAGTGATGGTTGGGTTGCATGATGTGTATGAGGAACACAGTGACAGTTGTGATGCATGATTTGTATAAGGAAAACAGTGATTGCTGTGATGCATGATTTGAATGTGGAGCACAGCGACTATTGTGATGGACGATTTGTATGAGAAACACAGTGATGGTTGTGAAACATGATTTCCATGAGGAATGCAGTGATTGTTGTGATGCATTGTTTGTATGAGGAACACAGTGACTGTTGTGATGCATGATTTGTTGGAGGAACACAGTGACTGTTGTGATACATGATTTGTATGAGGAACACAGTGACTGCTGTGATGTATGATTAGCATAAGAAACCCAATGACTGTTGTGATGCATGATTTGTATGAGAAAGATACTAAATGTTGTGATGCATGATTCGTACAAGGAATACAGTGACTATTGTGATGTATACGTTGTATGAGGAAAACAGTGACTGTTTTGATGCATGATTTGTACGAGGAGCACAGTGACTGTTGTGATACATGATTTGCACGAGGAACACAGTGAGTGTTGTGATGCATGATTTGTATGAGGTACATTGATGGTTGTAATGCATGATTTTTATGAAGACCACTGTGATTTTTGTCATGCATGATTTCTATGAGGAACACAGTGACGCTTATGATGCATGATTTGTATAAGGAACACAGTGATTGTTGTGATGCATGATTTGTATAAAGAACACAGTGTTGGTTGCATGGGGAATGCAGTGATGGTTGTGATTCATGATTTGTACAAGGAACAGAGCGAGTATTGTGGTGCATGATTTGTATGAGGAACACAGTGACTGTTGTGATGCAAGATTTGTGTGAGGGACAGAATGTTTGCTGTGATGTATGATTTGTATGAAAAACACAGTGACTGTTGTGATGCATGATTTGAATGAGGAACACAGTGATTGCTGTGATGAATTCTTTGTATGAGGAACACAGTGATGGTTGTGAAGCATGATTTACATGAGAAACTAATGACTGTTGTGATGTTTGATTTGTATAAGAAAGGCAATGACTGTTGTGATGCATGATGTGAATGACGAACACACTAAATGTTCTTATGCATGATTTTTATAAGGAACACAGTAACTGCTGTGATGCATGATTTGTATGAGAAACACAGTGATTGTTGTGATGCATTCTTTGTATGAGGAACACAGTGACTGTTGTGATGCATGATTTGTACGAGGAACAATTACATTGACTGTTGTGATGCATGATTTGTCTGAGGAACACAGTGACTTTTGTGATGCATGATTTGTATGAGAAACACAGTGATTGTTGTGATGTATGATTTGTATGAATAGCACAGTGGTGGGTGTATACAGGTTGATTTGTACGAGGAACAGAGTGATTATTATAATGCATGATTTGTATGAGGAGCACAGCGGTGAATGTGATGCTTGATTTGTATGAGGAACACAGTGATGGTTATGATGCATGATTTGTATGAGGAACGCATTGAATGTTGTGATGCATGATTTGAATGTGGAACAAAGTGACTGTTGCAATGCATGATTTGTATGAGGAACACAGTGATGGTTGTGATGCATGATTTGAATGTGGAACACAGCGACTATTGTGATGGACGATTTGTATGAGAAACACAGTGATGGTTGTGATGCATGATTTGCATGAGGAACACATTGATGGTTGTGATGCATGATTTGTACGAGGAACACAGTGACTGTTGTGATGCATGATTTGTACGAGGAACACAGTGACTGTTGTGGTGCATGATTTGTATGAGGAACACAGTGACTGTTGTGATGCATGATTTGTATGAGGTACATTGATGGCTGTAATGCATGATTTTTATGAAGACCACAGTGATTTTTGTCATGCATGATTTCTATGAGGAACACAGTGATGCTTATGATGCATGATTTGTATAAGGAACACAGTGATTGTTATGATGCATGATTTGAATCTGGAACACAGTGATTGTTGTGATGGACGATTTGTATAAAGAACACAGTGTTGGTTGCATGGGGAATGCAGTGATGGTTGTGATTCATGATTTGTACAAGGAATGGAGCGACTGTTGTGCATGATTTGTATGAGGAACACAGTGACTGCTGTGATGCATGATTTGTGTGAGGGACAGAATGTTTGCTGTGATGTATGATTTGTATGAAAAACACAGTGACTGTTGTGATGCATGATTTGAATGAGGAACACAGTGATTGTTGTGATGAATTTTTTGTACGAGGAACACAGTGATGGTTGTGAAGCATGATTTACATGAGAAACCCAATGACTGTTGTGATGTTTGATTTGTATAAGAAACGCAATGACTGTTGTGATGCATGATGTGAATGACGAACACACTAAATGCTCTTATGCATGATTTTTATAAGGAACACAGTAAATGTTGTGATGCATAATTTTTATTTGGAACACAGTGACGGTTGTGATGCATGATTTGAATGTGGAACACAGTGACTGTTGTGATGCATGATTTGTATGAGTAACACAGTGACTGCTGTGATGCATGATTTGTATGAGAAACACAGTGACTGCTGCGATGCATGATTTGTATGATAAACACAGTGACGGTTGTGATGCATGATTTGTATAATAAACACAGTGACGGTTGCAATGCATGATTTGCATGAATAACACTGTGACTGTTGTGTTCCATACTGTGTATGAGGAACACAGTGACATTTTTAATGCATGATTTGTATGAGGAACAAAGTGATTGTTGTGATGTATGATTAGTATGAGAAACACAGTGATTGTTGTGATGTATGATTTGTATGAGGAGCACAGTGGTGGATGTGATGGTTGATTTGTAGGAGAAACAAAGTGATTTTTATAATGCATGAATTGTATGAGGAGCACTGCGGTGAATGTAATGCTTGATTTGTATGATTAAAACAGTGATTTTTTTTTGCATGATTTGTATGAGGAACACTGTGACGGTTATGATGCATGATTTCTATAAGGAACAATGTGATTGTTGTGATGCATTATTTGAATGTGAAACACAGTGATTGTTATGATGGACAATTTGTATGAGGAAGACAGTGATGGTTGTGATGCATGATTTGTACAAGGAACACAGTGACTGTTTTGATATATGGTTTGTATGAGGAACACAGTGACTGTTATGATGCATGATTTGTATGAGGAACAAAACAATTCTGATACATTATTTTTATGAAGAACACAGTGATTGTTGTATTGCATAATTTGTATGAGGAACACAGCGGGGGATTTGACAGTTGATTTGTTTGAGGAACAAGGAAATGGTTGTGATGCATGATTTGTATGTGGAACACAGTGATGGTTGTGATGCACAATTTGTATGAGGAACACAGTGACTGTTGTGATGCATGATTTGTATGTGGAAAACAATGACTGTTGTGATGCATGATTTGTATGTGGAAAACAATGATGGTTGTGATGCACAATTTGTATGAAAAACACTGTGACTGTTGTGGTGCATGATTTGTATTAGGAACACAGTGACTGTTGTGATGCACAATTTGTATGAGGATCTTAGTAACTGTTGTGATGCATGCTTTGTATGTGAAACACAGTGATGGTTGTGATGCATAATTTGTATGAGAAACACAGTGACTGTTGTGATGCATGATTTGTACGAGGAACACAGTGACTGTTGTGAAGCATGATTTGTACGAGGAACACAGGACTGTTGTGATGCATGATTTGTATGAGGAACCCAGTGACTGTTGTGATGCATGATTTGTACAAGGAGCACAGTGACTGTTGTGATGCATGATTTTTACACGGAACACAGTGACTGTAGTGGTGCATGATTTTTATGAGGAACACAGTAACTGTTGTGATTCATGATTTGTATGAGGAACACTGATGGTTGTGATGCATGATTTGTATGAAGACCACAATGATTTTTGTGATGCATTGTTTGTATGAGGAACACAGCGACTTTTGTGATGCTTGGTTTGTATGAGGAACACCTTGACTGTTGTGATGCATGATTTATATGAGGAATACAGTGACTGTTGTGATGCATGATTTGCATAAGCAACACAGTGATGCCTGTGATGCATGATTTGTATGAGAAACACAGTGACTGTTTTGTTCCATGATTTGTATGAGGAACACAGTGACTTCTTTCACGCGTAATTTGTATGAGGAACACAGTGATTGTTGTGATGCATGATTTGTATGAGAAACACAGTGACTGCTGTGATGCATGATTTGTATGAGAAACACAGTGATGGTTATGATGCATGATTTGTATAAGGAACACAGTGACTGTTGTGATGTACGAATAGTATGAGGAACACAGTGATTGTTGTGATGTATGATTTGTATGAAAAGCACAGTGGTGGATGTGATGATTTATTTGTATGAGAAACACAGTGATTTTTTTAATGCATGATTTGTATGAGAAGCACAGTGACAGTTATGATGCATGATTTGTATAAGGAACAAAGTGATTGTTGTGATGCATGATTTAAATGTGGAACACAGTGACTGTTGTGATGAACGATTTGTATGAGAAACACAGTGATGGTTGTGATGCATGATTTGCATGAGGAATGCAGTGATGGTTGTGATGCATGATTTGTACAAGGAACACAGTGACTGTTGTGATGCATGCTTTGTATGAGGAACACAGTGACTGTTGTGATGCATGATTTGTATGATGAACACAGTGACGGTCATGATGCATGATTTGTATAAGGAACAAAGTGATTGTTGTGATGCATGATTTGAATGTGAAACACAGTGACTGTTGTGATGGACGATTTGTATGAGGAAGACACTGATGGTTGTGATGCATGATTTGTGTGAAGAACACAGTGATAGTTGGGTTGCATGACTTGTATGAGGAGCACAGTGACGGTTATGATGCATGATTTGTATAAGGAACAAAGTGATTGTTGTGATGCATGATTTGAATGTGGAACACGGTGACTGTTGTGATGGACAAGTTGTAGGGGAAACACAGTGATGGTTGTGATGCATGATTTGCATGAGGAACAAATTGATGGTTGTGATGCATGATTTGTACAAGGAACAGAGTGACTGTTGTAATGCATGATTTCTATGAAGAACACAGTGACTGCTGTGATGCATGATTTGTATGAGAAACACAGTGATGGTTGTGATGCATGATTTATATGAGAAACCCAGTGACTGTTGTGATGCATGATTTGTATGAGGTACACAGTGACTGTTGTGATGCACGATTTGTTTGAGGAACACAGAGATGGTTATGATGCATGATTTTTATGAGGAACACACTGATGGTTGTGATGCATGATTTGTATGTGGAACACAGTGACTGTCATGATGCATGATTTGTATGAGGAACACAGTGATTGTTGTGAAGCATTATTTGTATGTGGAACACAATGACTGTTGTGATGCATGATTTGTATGTGGAACACACTGATGGTTGTGATGCATGATTTGTATGTGGAACACAGTGACTGTTGTGATGCATGATTTGTATGTGGAACACAATGACTGTTGTGATGCATGATTTGTATGTTGAACACAGTGATTGTTGTGAAGCATTATTTGTTTGAGGAACACAGTGATTGTTGTGATGCATGATTTGTATGAGGAATAAAGTGATGATTGTGATGTATGAATTGTATGAGGAACACAGTCAATGTTGTGATGTGTGATCTGTATGAGGAACAAAGTGATGGTTGTGATGCATTATTTGTACAAGTAACTCAGTGACTGTTGTGATGCATGATTTTTATATGGAAAACAGTGATGGTTGTGATGCATGATTTGTATGAGGACCACATTGAATTTTGTGATGCACGATTTGTATGAGGAACACAGTGACGGTTGTGATGCATGATTTGTATGTGGGACACAGTGATTGTTGTGATGTATGATACATGGTTGACCAAATAATCAAGAGACAATTCAACAGTGATCTTAATGTAATGTCACTTTTAGAAAGCAATCCTTTCAGTACCGTATCTTTACATTTGGATGCCTATCAGGTCGTCATGTCTACAATGGCCATCCTAACTCACCAAAACTGACTGGTGGCAACACATTACACTAGAAAAGCATGGGATGAGCAGATCAACAAACAGGATATTTGCATAGCCGCTATACATACACCATTCTGTGAGGCCAAAGATCTGATGAACATCACCAACGAGCACTGAATGTTAACATTGGTGATGACTGTTGCTGCATCTTCTATCTACATGCTGTCACTGAGAGCTGTGAACTGCAGTCATGTTGTTATATATTGGCACTTCATGTATCACTCCTCCTATAGTGCATGCTGCATTATACTGTTTCACCCATGTTGTCACTACATATACCACTCCTCTTACAGTATATGCTGCCTTATGCTGTTTCATCCATCCTGTTACTGCATGCACCACTCCTCCTACAATGCATTCTGCTTTATGCTGTTTCACCCATGTTGTCACTACATGTACCAGTTCTCCTACAGTGCATGCTGCTTTATGCTGTTTCACCCATGCTGTCACTGCATGCACCACTCTTCCTACAGTGCATGCTGCATTGTACTGTTTCATCCATGTTGTCACTATATGTACCACTCCTCCTACAGTGCATTCTGCTTTATGCTGTTTCACTGATTCTGTCAGTTCATGCACCAGTCCTCCTACAGTGCTTGCTGCTTTATGCTGTTTCACACATGCTCTCACTGCATGCACCACTCCTCCTACAGTGCATGCTGCTTTATACTTTTTAACCAATGTTGTCACTACATGTACCACTCCTCCTATAGTGCATGCTGTTTTATGCTGTTTCATCCATGCTGTCACTGCATGCACCACTCCTCCTACAGTGCATGCTGTATTATACTGTTTCACTCATGTTGTCACTACATGCACCACTCCTCCTACAGTGCATGCTGCTTTATGCTGTTTCATTCATGTTGTCAATGCATGCACCACTCCTCCTATAGTGCATTCTGCATTATACTGTTTCACCCATGTTGGCACCCTGCACTTCCCACCTGTCACCTCTCACAGTGCTTCCTGTAGTAGTAGGATGTAGCAGTCTGATGTAGAGCATGCAGCTGGTCACTTTTCTGCACATTTGCTGCATACTATGTGGCATTGTTCCCATCACTATCCTTAACATGCCAACACATTCAGCATAACACCCAGGCTTTCATGTTTGTGATATGTATACATCCAATGGTTTCAGTCAGTCAGGAGCAGACACATTGGCCACAGCTATACAAGTGGATGCACATCAGACTTTCATTCTGTAGTGAAGTCACTACAAAATAAGATTAAGCGGTACTTGTCAAAAATGCAGCTTTGAGATACTGGGATTTCATGTGCTCTATTCTGTGCCACTTGCACAGAAGCTACCAGTCACGTGCTTTTGTCAGCAACCAGGCAGAGAAAACTGAACAGATGTAGTCATGACTCACAGTGTACATGTGACTCAGTGTGTTGCTGCTTGTGTGACAAGCTGAAAAGATGTGGAAGATTTTGCAGTTGTGTTATCAGTTAATGTTGTGACCTCACTGCAAGTGGTTCTCCGGTTCATTTCTCAGCTGGGGTACCTTTGTGTGGAGTCTACATGTCCTCCCTGCATTCGAATGGGTTTCCTCTGGGTACTCTGGTTACCTACCACATTCCAAAGACATGCATCTGGAGCATTTTTCCCTGGGCCTCTGCTGAAAATAGGCTCTGTCCTAGTTAGACTTTCCGGGTCAACAAATGTTAAATAAATAATGGAATGAATTCATTTTTTATTGTAATCTTTTTACAGCACTTTATATGTCAGAAGTAAAAAAAAAACTGACTAGTTAGTGATTTGTTTAAAGATTTTGAAATAGGTATTCATAAACTTGTATAGTGACATACAAGCAAGATGAACTAGAAAGAAAATGGAGCATATGAGTCCTAATTTTAACCCTGTTTTGAACTGTGGTGTAGATTGTAGTTTAAAATTATTCATTTTAAATGATAATATACATAACAGCTGATATAGTAACACTTGAAAGGTAATAAGGTATATATTTATTGTTAGAGACATATAACTGACATTGATTCAAGTAGTTATTTATCCTTGAAATGAAGTAAATGAAGTATAATTTAAGCAAGGTACATTTAAACTGAAGTAGAACATAAATTGCATTATTTTATTGTGTAATTAGTAGCTTAAAAGTATAATACTGTTAAACTCTGCTTTATACCTTAATTAGGTTATTTAATAAACTCAGTAGTGCTGTAGAATGTTGGTTGCAGACTGAAGGCCAAACCAAGCATTTTATAATTAATTGATGAACACCCTGCTCTGCATAGCAAGCTGGATTTTGATATATGAATTGTGGATCAGATGCAGAAACTGGTTTGTTTAATGAATACTTTAAGTGCTTTAAGAAAAGATGTAATAAAATAAAACAGATGAATCAATTAATGCTCTCTTTTTTAACTTAAAATACTCTACAATATATGAACTAAGAGAAGGAAGTATCTCATAAGAGATCAAATTTGTAACTTTTCAACTTTCTAAATCTGGAAATGATAAAAAAATTCAGGCATTGGATACACATAAGCAATAAAAACAAAAAAGAGGACGCCCTGAAAGACACAACTAAAATTTCTGTTGGTGACATTGAGCTAAGCATACTGATTCATGATAGTCAATAACAAAGGTCTTTATAATTCTACTCATTTGAATCAATCCAAAAAATCATGCACAGAAAAGAGGAAATCAAATGTACATATAGATTACAGAAAACAATGTATTACAAAAGATCTTAGTAATTTTACAGTGAGGGAAAGTTACAACATACGTTCATATAAAGTTAGTAGTAGGAATGCAGTCCAGGAGACCATTAACGAGCCTGGTCCAAATTCCCAACTGCTCCAAAGCACTGTCTGGTTAAGCAACTTGCTCAAGGTCACACAGCAGACAAATGAAGGGTGAGGGACTCACACCCTCTACTACAGAAAATAGTTCATTACCAGCTCACATCCTTACACCTCTGCACTAGCTGCCAGACTAACAATGCTAGATTAGCAAAGAGGAGGAAAAACTACCCATGAAATAATCAAGTCAGAATATAAAAGAAAGCCAGAATAATAAAGGCAAACAACAAATAGGATAATGGCAATGTGTGTATAAAACAATGGTGATGAACAGATGGATTTCTCACAACCATAGAATTTCCTAATATAAAGGCAAAAATAAGACTGAGACAATTGATTAAAGCAGGATAACAAGCTAGTAACATTAGAAGATTCCATGAGGATGATGCCGAGAAAAAAATGGTTTCCTGCAGTATATCACAAAAGGGTTAGATGCAATATTATGCAGAT